>NC_081189.1:83070556-83283056 GCF_902713425.1 Acipenser ruthenus
CCTGAACAAAACTGCTCACTGTATTATAATACACACACAGGGGCTGTAATAAACATGTAAATAAGCAGTCTGTTCAATTGACTCTAGTCAGAAACCAAATTAGGTACATGTGATGGGGTGCTAGCTCGCCCCTATAAATATGTGTTTGGTATTGTTGTTAGTTGTACTGTTTTCATTATGTTTTTGTGATTCTTGTTTTGGTTTGGATCAGCAGGGAGGGGGTTAAGTTCCTCCCTGTGAAAATACATGTGAGAATGTGGCTGGAGCCTTAAGTGCTTAATTGTTAATTATTAGTTAATTGGGCTCCAGCCACAGAGTATAAAGGTCAGGTGAAACCCTTTGTGTAGGGGGTGTTTTTCTGTTTGGGAGTGCTGGGTTTTGGGGAGTTTTGTGTTTGGAAGGAGGGAGTGTTTTGTTTGAAAAGCCTTGGAACCTGACCATTTATTTTGTAAGTTTTCATGTGTATTATTTGTATTTGAACCGTTTTGTTGGCCCTTGTGCCTATTTATTTGATTTTTTTTGTTTAATAAAGATCATTATTTTGCCCTTTTCACTGTCTCTGAGCCTCAAACCTCTGTCATCCTGCCACAGTACATAAAAAATAATCACTGACCACAGTTGTTATTTATTAATGATGACTGTAATACATTATTAAATAATTGAGGTATTTGCTGTCTAACTGCTACCAACCAAGTGCTGGTTTACTTGACATGTTTGCACATGTTTCTATTTAGCAGGCTGCACGTATAGTCACATAGTAACCTTTTGTATCCACCACTGTCCATTTAAAGATTTTAAAGGAAACATTCCTAATTTGCAATCAGGAAATAACTTAATAGCTCAAGATGTTGAGTTCACATTTGGAGAGACTGTGTAGAACTTTTTTGTACTATAATCCAGTTTGGCAGACATATTTAACTACTTGTAACCTAAGTTTCATGAATTAGGTTGCCAGGTTTACATTTTTTTGGAAACATAGAAACCACTTGCTGTAAACTGAACAGCAACATTTAAACGATGGACAGGGCCTAGAAATTACACTGGTATGTTATTAAATGCAAGAACACAATAAGACTAGTAGTAGCATTCATATTGCACAACTTTTAGACATGAAATCATGAACTGTGTTTAACAAGATGTTTTGCTTTAACACTCCTCAGGCCTCATTTCCTAAAGGTTCTTAAAAGTAGCCATAAGACGTGTGGTAACACAATCCCGTAACACGCGTCTTAAAACTAGAAATAAGTTGATATTTACTAATGTGAATGCTGCTTATTAAGACGCGTTCTATGGAAATCATTAGCATATTAAGACATGCCTTATCACAGAAGATAAGGTGCGTCTTAACGAAATTACGACATAGTGGCCACTGACTATAAAGGAATGAACAGAGATTCAGATACGCAGGTGTCAGTTCTTGACTTTTACTAAATATATGTATTAAATACTCTATGAGACAGAAAGTTCTTCAGCAAGATATGATTACCCTTTGGTAAATCTGAGGCAATCTACAAGTAATGAAAACAAGAAAACACAAAATAAGTCAAGTGTATAAAGGCCAAGCATGATTAACTTGGGGTTACTGAGTCTTTACACATACGAAAGGGCACTCAATTTGGAGTTAGCACACACTTAAAGTAGTGAGCCTAACGTGCGTGATAAAGATGGTGGCGATGGCTTACATTGACCGAAATTGATCAACAGACAGCACTCAGCAAGGGACAGGCAGAGGCAACGGAAAGTGAAACTGCACTGCTTACCTTTTAATTTTAACATGTATTCCTTTAATGCATATACAACATGCAAAGTAATGGCAGTTATGGTGCAACGTAAGGTTTAGTGCCCTTTCGTAAATGAGGGCCATTTTGAACAAAATCAAACTGAGGGTGGAATGGGTTGTCTTTCAGTGACGTGCATTTGAGACTACCGAGTGGGAGGGCCGTATTTGGTAAGGGAGTTACGTGATTGGTGGAGATCAGTAGAGCCTATGCAGGCATGCCTGCAAGATAGGTTGTCACACAGCGCTGAGAGGCTGCTCCGCCTTGCAGCGTGCTGTGCAGTGTACAAGCAGGAGAGATACCAAGGTGGCAAACTCAAAACTTAAAGTGAACAACAGACACAACAGGCTGTTAGAAAATATATATAAAAAACAACGCATCTGCAATTTTTTGTAGCTGTTGACAGTATACAATAGGTACAACTTTTTTTTTTTATTGTCCACACCTTTTAATTGGAGTTGGTATCAGACGGCTGAATGAAAGTAATATTAATAATGCTTCCCCAGTTATCGGCGTCAGTGCAAGCTTTACAGGATGTACATTTGTTTTTAATAAATAGTTTTGGCACGTTTAATTAGCCTGAAAAAACAGCATGGATCGGCTACTGTCGGTCAGTTACAGTCGATCCTGGACCAAACCATTATTAAACGGGGAGAAGGGGAGTTGAATGTTATATTTAATGAAAATAAAAGTTATTTTCACTGTAAAGATATTTGTGTCTCTAATCTTTATGTGTGTGACTGCAGTTTGTGCAGCCAGCTTGTCTTCGCGGTGCGATCTGTCGTCATAATAGTGATTGCAGGCTAGTACTGATGTCAATAGTAGCCTGTAATCACAGAATTAAGCACATGATTTTATAGGGAAATATCAGTTACAATGGTATTATTACAAAGATAAGTTTTAAAAAAGTAAACATTAAGAAATAAGGGGGTCTAATATAAAAGTATAAAGTAAGAAAAAACATGTAATACATGAATTACAAAAATAAGATAATCAATGTTACATGTAAAGTAGATCAATCTGCTTATGCCCAAAAACTAGCTAACTGACACCAACTCAACCAGACACAACAAAGTCTTGATACAAGGTTTCAAGAACAGTAACTACCAAGGGATTAAGTAGTTACTGTGTAGAGCTCACTTTCTCTTTTGCATCGAACCCACGAATGCGAGTGATGCAACCTCGCAAGGTTTGTTGGTCATCTTCTCTATCAGACGACCAACAACCAATACTTTTGGGAAAAGTAAACCAAAGCCGTCGTGAGGGAGCGTGAGCGGATACAGCAGACGAGGGACGACTCGACACCGGAAAACCCCAGTTTGTGATGCGAGTGTGCAACCTCAAGGCCCCTTGTGCCTAGAGAAGGCATAGAGGGATCTACCACATTAAGGTGGTAGAATCTGGTGAATGTATGTGGAGTAGCCCAGCTAGCCGCAGTACAAATATCATTAAATGATGCTCCTTTAACACTAGAAGGACCAGCGATACAGTCATACCTAGAAGCCCCGCAGCAGTCTTTCTGACTGCTGTATTCAAAACACTGTAAATAGTATAATGAAAGGAGAAACAGTCGGATGTAATTAGGTTTTTTACATAAACATCTGAAAAAACGAAGCATATCATACACACATAAGAACATTTATTTTACAAATCAAAACAAGAAAATGTAAATAAATAAACATCTGAACAGACATCGGTTTACAACATACATATTTATAAAACTGAAACGACAGCAATACATTTTTAACTTTTCAAAAGCAATTGGTTTATTATAAGATGCGCAAAAGCAACTGAACAACGTAGATAAATAAACTTAGAAGAAAACATTTTACAGAAGCGCACAGCACAAGAAGTTATAAAAAAAGACTAATTTATTTTTCTTTTTTCTTTTGACAAAATGGTATTCCTTTACCTTGAGTCTTAGGCTGTTCACAAATAATACAGATAATGCGCTTCCACACGCCGCCTTTCTGCACAGGGCACAGCTGCCCAAAGTCTTATTTTTATTGCACTTGCCAACCTGGCATTGGCATCTCTTGTGGCTCTCAGCGGGGTTGCCAGCTTCAGCTGTGGGTATACGCTTGGCAGTCTCCCTCTGTTCCAAATGCTTCTTGCAAAATTCCTGTGCTAACTGTAAAATATATTCTCTCCTTGATAAATTCTTCTCTGTGCATTCTTTGTAAAGTACCCAGTAGTTGATGGCTGCTAGGTCCAATACATTGTAAAACACCTGAAAAGGCCACTGTCGGGAGCCAGCTTTCACAGAATAGTTCCGTGCTATCTGATCCAAAACATCAACTCTATAGTTTCTTGTGTTGTAAAAATCCACGGTCTCTGGTATTTATTTTCACTAGTCCCGATGCTAATTGACCGACCAAAACAGCACAGCTGGCTAGCAGGTGCCAGCTTTTGAAAAGGCTGATTGAAAAACAATAGACTGTCAGTCATTCACTCAGGCAGAGAGTAGAGACTAATCAAATTACAGCTAAACACATTGTGGACTAGTAAATAAAAATAATAAAGTAGAATACCGGTCTGTATAATCACAATACAATTGTTTTATGTGTGTCCGTCAATGTGACTGCTCCTGAGTCTTTTAGGTATAATGTAATATATCTACTTTACTTCAGCAATGTATTTCTTATATTATCTTGACTTAATTAAGAACATTCTAGTTTAGTGCCCGCAGAAACATTAGTAAGATTTTACACATTTGGATCATAAATAAGCCTTTAGTCAGGGGGAGGGAGAGAGAAAGTGATTTGCCTGGTCCACAGAAGCAAACTGGAGAGTAGGAGAGTATATAACAAGCTGGTTATAATTCAGCACTGTGCCATTGCCCCCACCTGCCTTAGAGCCAAAGTTTGTTGGCTGTGGGCAAATTTGTGTACTTGTTAGATGGTTGAAGACAATTTATCTTTTTTATGTTTTGTTTTTTTACATTTACTGTAACTAACTACTTATTATTTATTTATTTATTTATTTATTTATTTATTTATTTCTTAGCAGACGCCCTTATCCAGGGCGACTTACAATTGTTACAAGATATCACATTATTTTTTACATACAGTTACCCATTTATACATTTGGGTTTTTACTGGAGCAATCTAGGTAAAGTACTTTGCTTAAGGGTACAGCTGCAGTGTCCCCACCTGGAATTGAAACCACGACCCTCTGGTCAAGAGTCCGGAGCCCTAACCACTACTCCACACTGCTGCCCATATCCCAACATAAGTATTACTATACCAGTGACAGTAAATTGATGAAAAAACACATTAATAGTACACAAAATCTGCTGATTAAAAAAAACCCTCTTCAAGAGGAACTCACCCACCCACTCTTGTAGCTCATTCACAGCCTGAAGTTGCTAATTGGGTCAAAAAAGAAATTTCAATTGTATTTGCTCCAAAAACTTAAATCTTGACACTTTTGTCTTTTCTAAAAGAGAGCCCCAAATTAATTCTGGCAGCTCAACTGATAGCCCAAAACACATTTTAATTACCTGGAAGAGAAGATTGATAGAGTGCTTGATTCAATAGACTGCTTGCAAAAAGACATCCCTGTTCTCATCTGCCTTGGGTGAGCTGTTGCCATGGAAACCCAGCAGTGTTGATGTGCAGTTTTGAACAGATTATATTTTTCCACTAAAATTTCTGAAGTTTAGGGCCCCTTTCAAAAGATATGAAAGTTAAGTTAAGTTAACACTTTGTGGCCAATAAAACATCTGTGAAACTTGAACAGCTTCCTGAGGATCTCATCTTTTGGAAGGTCCATTCTGGTGTAATTCATTACCTTTTTAGTGTTTGTGTGTGTGTTTTTATTATTTCATTTTTTTTTTTTTTACTTAGTATTTGCTTCCTATTTTGCAGAATCCAGAATACGCAGGGATTGAAGTCTGGATACTAAACACCCCTGTAAACTTCTATGCAGGATACTTCATTGAATTCCACATTTCACATGTGTGGCTCACATTGAGCAATATACTGTTTGGATGCATTAAGTAACGGCTCAGAGAGATCTGTAGTGATCTGAGCTGCTCAGGGCGTGCTAAACTGTGCATGCCTTGAAGTGGGTTCTTTCACTGAGCTGCTCTTAGTGGCTCAGGTACTTACACACCATTTATGTCTCTGAGTGGAGTGTAGGGAAGAGAAACAAATTGGGAATGGGATCTTCTCCTCTCATTTAAATTGTAATTGATCATTTTTGTGATGACTGAAAACCGTTAGACTACAACAGTATTTGTTATTCTGATGTTAATTAATAATTGTTTTACTCCAGCCATTAATGAAACTGACACTGACCTGTACTTTCAAGAACATGTCTATCATTTTGATGAAAATGGTGTAGCAGGTGGGATCAGTATAAGTAATAGTAAATAGGTAAAACGCTGAATATCAAAGCGGAGACGTTCCTGCCAGCTGATCACAATTAGTTGAACCGCCGAACATCATTGCAGATATTAATTAATTTAATGGCATAAGCGCAAAATATTGTACTTCAAGAACTAATCTTTTGTGTTTGTTATCTTTGTGTGAAATAAAGAACAGTTTCCCTATGTTTGGAAGGGACAAAACCATATGCACGTGTCCTTCTTCCTTCATTTATTTGAAAGGGGCCTGTAAGCGGGGAGCAGTTACAGCTATCTTATTTATCATTGGAGTTCCCCCGTTTGCCCTGGGGTTTAAGGGCATATTTTAGCCAGGGTAGCCAGGGGTCACAATGGCATAGACCTGAACTTTCAAAATAGCTTAATTGCAAAATAATAATAGTAATAAAAGGGGCTTAAAGTACCTACAGTAATCATATCTGGGTACCATATTGGAACATTGATTTGACATCTGTGATTGTTTGAAAAAAAAAAGTATCTTGTTTCAATATTTCAACCTGTCAAAAATGGCTATGCTGTATTCAAACACACTTTGGGGGACATGTATCAGGGTTGACCGACGCAGTGCTAAACTGGAGGAGTGTAAAGTAGTGCTCTGCCGCGGCACAAATTTGACCCCATTCCGAATGTATTAACTGGCCCAAACTGGACAGCATAAGCTGCCACATTTAAATGCAAAAATTCCGCTGCGGCAGTGTTCTGAAAATGGGCTACTGGTGACACAGATTAACAGACTAATCTGAAAAATAGCGCCTCCCCTCCAAATGGCCTACCTCAATTGAACTATAGGTAGGTCATTTGGAGGCAGTGACCCATGAGTGTGTTGACTTTATATTATATTATTATTATATGACGGATAAAACCAAATATACAAATGAAAAGGATATAATTTTAGTATGCAACGAATACAAACAATTGTACATAATGAAATAGCCGGTATCGAGCTATAATTTCATCCTCTGGGAAATCAAAAAGGCTGATGCAGACCCTAAATACTCTCCCTTCTTCTCAGTATTCTCCCTCTGTTCCTGGGTTGTTCAGGAAGGTTAGCAGTCTGCACTCTCCATTATAAGAAATGCCCCTGAAAATGTGCGATATCACGAATTTCACGGAAATTGTGTATTTGACTACCTACCGTGAAAAATATGCATTTTATTTTCCTTGCAGTATTTTACAGTACTCTTCACCTCCCCTGTTGATTTCATTACTTTATCAAGTAGAAGCGGCGCTACAGTAGCTGTACACGGTCTAGCTCAATGCCATGCATTTGGTTACTACGGCAACGGGATCAAAAAAATACTGGCTTCATGATTGAATTACTCATACTGTACAATGACATTTCTACATACTATTAATGTACATTGTGTATAAGAAAAACACAAAAGAAAAACACAAAAGCTTCGGTTTTGTCATTTCAGGTTTTGCAGTTAACGTTTTTCCTATGTTTAATACCTGTATTTTGGGATTGGAGGCAGCAAAATAGGCTATGGGAATTACACAGCCATTATAATTGATGTGTCAACATAAGTTTTAAAGGTTTACAAAACTTGAAAATGTTGCTGAATTTGTCATTCCAGGTTGTTTTTAAAAAATCAATTTTGTCTGCTTGTTACTTTTTTTTTTTGCAGCCAACACAGACCAGTTTAAATGTCTTGTTTCCAGCATTTTTAAAGATTGTTTCAATTGTGAATTGAGTTGCAATGTACATTTTTAAAGAATTGACTCAGTAGCTTTTAGGCTTTTAGGCAACTTACATCAGTACATACATTGTAAATAGAATAAAATGTCAGTTTCGTGACACTCCATGAAATTCGTTGTTTTTTTTTATTTTTTTATTGTCATTCATGAATTTCTGTTAAAAAAAAACAAAAAAAAGAATTTTACAGGCCTCTATATGACTGCTGCCATAATGCTCTTTCCTAGCAGCTGCTTTCTGACTTTTTCCTTGCGCTCAAATAAGACCAATTTTAAATCAGTCTTATTTGTGGAGCCTTTTAGAGCCGGTGCAGCTGTTCTGCCACTTCATAAATTATTATTATTATTATTATTATTATTATTATTATTTATTTATTTATTTCTTAGCAGATGCCCTTATCCAGGGTGACTTACAGTCATAAACAAAAATGCATTTCACAGTACAAGTACTAATACAATTAAGAGCAAGATAAAATATAATGAGTTCGGTTTTAGCAAGTACAAGTATATGAAAAAAATACTATTCAATAACAGAGCAGATAACAGTGTCAGTGATAGTTGCATCAGGATATACAGACGTGCTCAAATTTGTTGGTACCCTCCACAAAAAACGAAGAATGCACAATTTTCTCTGAAATAACTTGAAACTGACAAAAGTAATTGGCACCATTGTTTATTCCATATTTAATAGAAATCAGACTTTGCTTTTGATTTTTTATTCAATATAATATTGTAAATAAGAAAACAAATGATAATCAATGTTCTATCTATTACAATATAGATGTTGTAAATGCAAGCCTGGAATTTTCTGTCAAACAAAAAAGTTTTAAGTTCTGTCACCTGAAATTGGTATCACTCATAGTTGTTAAAGTAACTCTTTGGAATCCTGAAATAGAAAAGTTCCTTTTTGTTACATTAGTTTGTAATTCATCTTTCAGATATGGTTCACAGTAGCCCCAACACAGTATAAAGCACCTGGCTCTGTAAGGTCTGCACACTTCCAAAAAAGAAACACATACAGTAAAGCAAATTTACTAGCCTCTAAAGTTCTTGAGGAGGGCAGGTGGTATGTACAGAACTATATTAATACTGATGATTTGTTACCATATTCCAGGTCTCTCTGGCACTCATTTGACTAGCTACTATTGTTAACACAATGAGGTCCCATTGAATTTAATTGCAATCAAAATGAAAACCAGCTGCAGAAATATGTAAGATTTCATTATAATGCATTTAGTACTGCAGAAACTCTTTAACATATTTCATGCTATTGCTGAGTACATGAGGGCTTTATTTGTCAAATACTTTTTCTCCCTCTCTTGTACCCAGGCTTGATGAGCCAAAGCACTTGCTTCATGTCTATTTAAAGGTAGAATGAAAAAAGTTTAAACTTATTTTAAAAAATGTTTAAGTTCAGCAAAGTTCATAATCACAGGCCTATCTGCTGAAGATCATTTCCACTAGCCTTAGTTCAAGGGCTTTCTGCATCATCAATGTGAGACTAAATGTTAGTGAGTCAGACTAATTTCATTGTCACAGCTGTGCGAGCTTTGCTGCTGACATTGTGTCATGATGTGCTGGTTGGGTATGTTGCTGGTTTTAACCAGATTAATTTGACTCTATATATATATATATATATATATATATATATATATATATATATATATATATATATATATATGCACTTGGAAAAGGAGGGTTTAAATCAAGGGAAGTAATGTTAAAACATTACAATGCATTCGTAAGACCTCACCTAGAATATTGTGTTCAGTTCTGGTCACCTCGTTACAAAAAGGATATTGCTGCTCTAGAAAGAGTGCAAAGAAGAGCGACCAGAATTATCCCAGGTTTAAAAGGCATGTCGTATGCAGACAAGCTAAAATAATTGAATCTATTCAGTCTTGAACAAAGAAGACTACGCGGCGATCTGATTCAAACATTCAAAATCCTAAAAGGTATAGACAATGTTGACCCAGGGGACTTTTTGACCTGAAAAAAGAAGCAAGGACCAGGGGTCACAAATGGAGATTAGATAAAAGGGCATTCAGAACAGAAAATAGGACTCACTTTTTTACACAGAGAATTGTGAGGGTCTGGAACCAACTCCCCAGTAATGTTGTTGAAGCTGACACCCTGGGATCCTTCAAGAAGCTGCATGATGAGATTCTGGGATCAATAAGCTACTAACAACCAAACGAGCAAGATGGGCAGAATGGCCTCCTCGTTTGTAAACTTTCTTATGTTCTTATAATAACTAACAACTACAAACACCAATGGCACTTGAAACATATGTATTTATATATAGCCTACAATCGTACATGCTAAAATACATACAAAAGTAGATGTCATCATAAGAAAATAAATTCCAACCAATATACATAGATGGCTTACGGTCTTTTTTTTCTTTTTAAACAAAAAAGAGTGCAGATTTGTAAATAGTAAGCTGTGGCAAAATATCCCCCCGAATGTGGGTAAATGACTAATGGGGTTTAATTTTCATTTTTTATTTTAATCCGTGCCATCAGATTACTAAAGCTCTCGTTACTATACCATGAATTTGAAAATCTTTGCCAAAAGCATCTTGGTCTCAGATCATATGTAATTTGAATTACTGGTACTGACACTAAATTGCACAGTATATAATTTAATGGTATCGGATGTTTCCTAGAATGTCTCCCACCTTCCCATTTACAGAACCGCACAGAAAATTATTTTCTTCTGAATAATGTTTCTATAATATACATGCATTAAAATACGATTTCTATTGGGGACTATCATGCAGATAAAGGTGGTGTTTGTTCTGCATGCATCAGTGAATACAATCTACTGGAGACAAATATTTGCCCTTCAAAGTCTTCAGTGACTTTAACCTTTCAGTTATTTCAAGGCTATATAGGTGTTTAAACTTTATTATACACTAGAAACTTTTTTTTTTTTTGTTACAATAACCTGCAAAGAGGGGTGTTAGTTCTAGGATTTGAGTTATGTTGTGATGCTCTCTTGAACAGAACAAAGATGCTAAATTATTCAACTTCTCTCATTACCTTTTTGCAAGCTGATTTCTGCTGCTGCCTGTCTGCTCCTGTGTGTGTACCGTCGTCAAAGCCATAGAAAACATCCAATTACAGTTGCTCAATATATTAAAAAGACTTATGTGCTATTAATTGGCATATCACCGCAATTTACACGCAGCCAATGCATTAACTGTGCATAATTTTTGGGAAAACGTATTATTTCAAATGGGTTAAAATGTTATCCCCTGCTTGATTTGGTGATGAATAGATTGAAAGTATCAGGGTACAAAGAAACAGATCAGCATCTACTTTTTAAGTAGATTTTAACTTATTACTTGGCGCCACCTGTTGGCCATATTTTGCAAATGGAATGATTCTGACAGATGCGTACAAAAAGGTTCTCTTTTTGAAGTGGTTGTCTTCTGTATTTTACTACACCTTTCCTTCTTGCTCCTGTATTATACTTTTTTGTGGACATTGCAGGTATAGACATTTTGTGGAGGATCCAGCTGTTGTCGTTCATGTTGGAACAACCAACATAGGTAATCAGAGTCAGGAGGCTCTGCAAAATAGGGCAAAGGATTAAAAGCAGAGCCTCTACGGTAGTTTTCTCAGAAATACTGCTGGTGCCACAAGCAGGGCCAAGACGACAAGCAATGGTTAGGAGTTTTAATACGTGTCTAAAAAACTGGTGTAGGCAAGAGGGGCACAGGTTTATGAGGTACTGGGGAACCTTCTCGACGGGGCGTGGCCTGTACAGGTGGAACAGGCTGCATCTGAAAAGGTGATCCAGTGCACTGGGGAGACAGTTAACAGAGTAATCAGGCAGAGTTTAAACTAGGGAATTAGGGGGCAGGGATGCTAGAGCCAAGGGGAGCTACACTACAAACTAAACACCAAACAACAAAGTGCAACTAAATTGTTGCCGATGTTCATAAACTGAAATGCCTATATATTAATGCAAGAAGCAATAGAAATACATTTCTAGAATTAGAAGCCGTAGTCAATATGGAAAACTATGAAATTATACGGATAACGGAACCCTGGTTAACTCCAAACGATGGAGACAAGTCTAACATGGAAGAATACAGGTTAGTTAGGAAAGATAGACATGATAAAACAGGGGGAGGGGTTGCAATCAACATTAAAAATGACTTAGAATAGGAAATACTGGAAAGTAGTGACAGCAACAATAAGTCAATATGGATTAAATGAAATTAAAACAAAAGTTATATGCAAGCATGAAAAAAAATACGTAAGGAAGGGGGCACCCTAATTATGACTTTAACTTCCCAGACATAAGCTGGGACCACATGACTTCAGATAACAGTTCAGACATGGGAATGATAGAGTTAGTGCAAGGATACACAACTTACAGGTAATGGAACCACTAGGAGTAAGTGACCATAATATGATAGTTTGTGGCAAATAAATCAAGGTCAGTACCTAAATCAAAGACAATGGTATACAATTTCAGGAGAGCAGATTATAAAGGAATGCAACATGAGCTTATAAACATAGACTGGGATAGAATACTAATAGACAATGAAGTTAGAAACAATTGGATTACATTTAGGGATATAATGTTACAATTGCAGGATAAATTTATCTCAAAAATGAGAAAAGGTAAACTTAAGAAAAAAAAACACAATGGGTAAATCGATCTATTAAGCTGGGTATTAAAAATAAAAGAAAATTCTATCTTTCTATTACATTAAAGGGAGCAGCCTCAAAAATAGAATACAAAGAGGCCTGTAGAGACCTTAAAAAGCAGACTAGGAGAGTGAAAAGGGAATTAGAGACAAGTAGCGGTAGATAGTAAAGAGAGTTTTTTTCAATATGTTAATGCTAAAAGGAAACTAAAAGTCAGTAGTTTACGTGACAGCAGTGGTAATTTAGTGACTAAAGACTACCAAATCACAGATGTACTTAATCAATACTTTATACAAGTATTTACAAAGAGGATTTATACACTATACCAGGGGTGGCCAAACTTCCTGACCCTGTGAGCCGCATAACAACATTTTCATATGGCTGAGAGCCTCAAGACACATACCTCTTTGCGAGCAAGGCATTTTAAATATTAGCATTGTTTTAAACATGTTCTTTTATTCTCTCCAACATTAAAATGAAATCTTGCACTTCATCTGTGCAGTACTTATTTCTTTATTTCAAAATACATTAATTGGGATACAGTATTTTCAAATGATGAACAGAGACCGCTTTTCAGAGCAAAACAGGTTTGCGTAGCACAGTGCAGTGAGTACATGATTATGCTGTGACTTGCGTAAACCACATTCGACTCTTGAAGGAGCTGGAGTCTCCTGTGGTTTCTTAGGATGCTGAGGCAAACAAAGTCTCAATATAACATGTGATTTCCTTTCCTTTCATTTTATTTCATTTACAAATAATAAAAAAACAGCAATTGATTTTATTTAGGATTAAAAAAACTATTGACTCATATTTTAAATAATGTATATTAACATGTATTCATAATGTGATTTATATTATTTCTTTTCATTTAGAAATGTAAAAAAGTAAAAAATACTCTCTTGCAGATGATGTAAATATAAGTGTGACTAGGTCATCTCCAATGCCTCTTGTTTAATTTTGGCACGGCCGCTTAGTCGGGATATTTCAAGCTTGTGCTGACCCATGGCAGATGAAATTGAATGTGAATAAATGCAAAGTCTTGCACATAGGGTGCAAAAACATTAGAGGCAAGTACAGCATGAATAGTAACAAAATAGAGGAGGCTATATATGAAAAGGACTTGGGGGTAGTAGTGGATGAATCTCTTATGCCAACTAGACAGTGTGGAGAAGCTATAAGAAAGGCAAATAGAATGTTAGGTTATATAGCCAAGACAGTAGAATTCAAATCTAGAGAAGTTATATTAAAATTATACAGTGCACTGGTACAACCACACCTAGAATACTGTGTACAGTTCTGATCCCCATATCATAAGAAAGTCATTGGAGCATTAGAGAGAGTACAGAGGAGAGCAACATGATTAATTCCAGGATTGAAGGGTATGTCATACGAAGACAGACTGAAAGAGCATAATCTGTGTAGTCTAGAAAGAAGGAGAGCCAGAGGTGACTTATAGAGGTATTTAAAATTGTCAAGGGGTTTAACAAAGTAACTGCTGAGAATTATTTTTCACAGGTCACAGAGAACAGAATCAGGGGCCACAGGTGGAAGCTGAAGAAGGGCCTTTTCAGAACCGAGGGGAGAAGGAGCTTTTTCATGGAAAAGGGTGGTCAATCATTAGAACAGGCTGCCAGACAGATCGGATCCTTCAAGAATAGACTGGATGCTGTCATGAACAATACTGTATAACCCTCTCTGTGACCATAATTAGACCTTTAGCGTGCCGCATGGAGGAAGGGCAGTCCATTTAGCCATGGATTCCCAGAGATTTCATTTCCCCTACTAACCTGGTTGGGGGGTTGTTTTTCCTCTCCTGAGTGCTAACAGACCAGACTTGTATCAAAGCAAGTGAGCATAGGTGGGCCGAATGGCCTTTTCTTGTTCTAAAATTTCTCATGTTCTTGTGTTAGTTATAAAACCCAGTTAAGCAATCATCCATTAAATCTATATAGTTTTAAATACTTTAATATTTTACACTGATTAATTGTGTTTGTAACCCCAATTTACCAGCCCTCTTACATTTACTCCTTTGACTCAGGGCTTATATCTACACTGGTGACTAATTTCCAAATAACTAACGCTAAAGGGGTTAGTATGATAGTTGGTGAGGTCTAATAATAGTTGACAGCCAGGGAATGGGCAGCTATGGGGACTGATTCAATACAAAAGCTTCTGTTTCTGTCCCTATGTAAAACTAAAGTCAGGGGCTATTTGCAGTACAGGGCTGTCAGTCATGTCTCCTTTGCTTGGAATGGCCCCGCCCCCTTTCTGGTCGCTCTGCATTGTGTAAATGGGTTTTCAATAGTTTTACAGGACAGACAAGTGCTGCATTTAGCTGTTGTTACCAGGCTCGCGGGTCTGCTTATCGGCACCTGTGCTGGAAGAACCTTGCTTTCCCAGATTGCTGAGGGCAGCTAGTAGGTGGTCCGAAGGGCAGGTTACCAGCCAGATATTACCAGCAATACACTAAACCACCTGCTCTAATATTCTTATACTAGGACCCTGTAGAAATAACAAATCAATAAAAAATATCCTTGTTACATGTTCAAGCAATTGGGCTTTTTCAAAAATATCCTTGTTACATGTTCAAACAATTGGGCCTTTTCAAAAATATCCTTGTTACATGTTCAAGCAATTGGGCTTTTTCAAAAAAGAAATACATTATTGAAAAATGAAACAGTGAGGAAATGGCCATTTTTCATACTGTTTTGATGTCTAAAGTACATTTTGTTTATACTGAAAGTTCACGGTTAAACCACGGCGATGAATAAAATAATAGCATAAGTAATCACACGGACAAAATTAAATGAAACGCTGACACATTTGCTTATCTCAAAATAATGCAAAATTTGGCATGACAAAGGGAGAAGGGAGGTTTCAGATCTGAGTGAGTGTTTGGTTAGCATTATGAGTATTTGTTCACCACTGCTACACCCTGTTAGAAAATCTGCTTTTCCTGCATTTTGTAAACGCATGCCTGTGAACGTGAGAGAATATCTGTACACTTTTTTTAAGCACTCGTCCACAGGACTACTGAGACACAGACATCAAGTAGTCCTCATCAGTTTTAATTTGCCTCGGGCAAATGGGCGAGCATTAGTTTCTAACCCTGGACGTTGATGCTGACGCACCTGAAACACCACGTACATCGACTATTAAAATGCCACTAATTATTTGTTTAATTATAGCAATGACTATCTTCACATTAGTTTTTTTGTTTGTTTTTTATTTTGTTAATATTGTGGACCTCATGAATTACAATTTTGTTTTGAAAGGTGCATTGTGGAATTGAAACACCATTCTTAGAGAGCCAGCCTGCTCCACTAAAACCCTGATGAACTTGCATAAATGCAGGCTAGTCTGCTTGGAAAACAGTAGGTGATGTCAGTGGGAAAGGGGTCAAGTGTAAATAGTATTCATAATTTGTATTTTATTTATGTTCAATATTGGTCAAATGTCTTAAGGTCGGGTACTTGGATTTACTGGGAACTATAATATTGTAATACAAACAGATTCTTTTTTTTTTGACAAATGTTTCGAGTAGAGGTCTTTCTTAATGTTTTCAGTGTTCAATACTGTAAAAAGCCTGGGGGGATAGTCCCTTTAGAAATGTTTGGTGATTGGGTGAGCTGATCTTGATCTTTTGAGCTGTAGTTATTGAAAGATTTCTGAGCCATACACTTTCAACCAGAGGTGTGCAATAGCTTGTAAAATTATTTGTTTTTTAATCCACATTTTCTACAAACTGAACTAGAGATTTAAACCCATACAGTAATTAGAAGAAACTGGTAGTCTTTATACCAAAGTTACCTAACATACTATTAGAACAACAGGTGGCTGTGACTTAAATATCTGAATAGCTTTTTTCAGCAATCAGTCAATCAATTTACTGTCATATACAATACAATACACAATACTAACTATCTTTTTTAATTCTTTAAATCTTGCTAATCCATGACATCAATACATTCTGCACTATCTTTTGGTAAAATGCACAGCCCCATCTGACATAAATAATGGGAGGAAATTAGACTACAAGTGAAGGGAAATTACATGACATAGTTTTTTTGCTTGAAGTAATTGAGTGTTCATTAAAATAAGACAACCATACCTAACACATCTGGTCTGGGAATGTTCAGCAGCTTCAAAAATAATGTTGATAATGTACAGGATATAATCCTATAAATAAAATGTAAATTGGAAACAGAAGTGGTCCTTTAAGGCAGTGTTTATGGAAAACTCTGCTATAAAAATTAGCATCCCAAAATAGTGAAATCTGGAAAGTGATGGGTCTCTTGTGGTTTAATGCAGCAATTTTTCCAAAAAAGAGTGTTGTCTAATATAACCGTAAAAGTTCATTTTAATCTGTAACACCCCCTGTATTCACATTATAAAATAACTATGGCAGTGAAATGAAATTCAATCTTAATTTTCCACTTGGAAAAAGACATTAAACCATTAGAGTAGTCCAGGTCCCAGTCATGCTGGGTAGAGCTGTCCAGATAGCCTGTCACTTTACGGGTGGAGTGGAATGGTGCAGCTCTTTTGAATCCTCAGCCAGCAACTCCTCGGGCACTCCTTTCAGCAGCGCAGGTGGAGCTGCTTTGATAGGGAATGGCGTAAGCTTCAGGCCACTTTGTAAAATAGTCCTGGGTCTCCAGAACAAACTGATTGCGGTTTGTGCGGGGAAAGGGGCCAAGAATGTCCACGCTGATCTACTCCAAGGGCACTCTCACATGCTACTGTTGCAGAGGTGTCTGGTAGGACCCTTCTGGTTGGTGCAGGCTTCACAGTTGTGGCAGTGGGTCCCCACACCCCCAGTAGAATCTTTCCCACAGACTTCGCCACCCCTGAAGTGTCTGGTGCCAAGCTTTCCATCCACGGACTGCAAGCCAGGTGTGGTACAGCAGACCATCCTGGTGCACCAGGGAATGGGCAGCTATGCGGACTGGTTCAATACAAAAGCTTCTGTTTCTGTCCCTATGTAAAACTAAAGTCAGGGGCTATTTGCAGTATGGGGCTGTCAGTCATGTCTCCTTTGCTTGGAATGGCCCCACCCACATTCTGGTCACTCTGCGTAGTGTAAATGTAGAAATAAACCTCAGGAATCCGTTCTTCTTTGAACACTTGCTGCACATTATTTTCCTTTCCTTCAAATAAGTAGCTCAGGAGGGTGTTTAACAGGGTTTTTGCCAGTTTTACAGGACAGACAAGTGCTGCACTTAGCTCTTGTTACCAGGCTCGCGGGTCTGCTTAGCGGCACTTTTACAAGCTGAGGTTTAAGAGTACAATGAGCACAGGCTCTGTGCTTAAGTTACAGTCTAGCATTTCTTCTTCCTTTTCAAACAGTATAAAACAAAAGTAAATGACAAGTGCTAGCCTTAGCTTTTCTATTTTTAAAAAATGTAAAGATCAATCATTTTATACCGTACTATCTTTAAAGAAACAAATACATTCCCCGTCCACCATTTTCAGGTTTCAGATCTGAGTGTTTGGTAAGCATTATGAGTATTTGTTCATTTGTTCATCAGTTGTGTTGTTTTCTGGAAATCCACCTCCCACTAAATTGTCAATTTATGCCCCAGAGATTGACCATGTAGCAGACAGGAGTCACAGGAATAATCTCTTCACACTTCACTTCGGCAGAGTGACAACCGAGGCTTTTCATTTTCTCACGTGAACTCATTGTAAGATATTCATGGGTGGGAAACGACAATTGTAAAATTTGTCAGAATTAAAGATTTTGTAATTTTCTAAAAACCATTTGATTTGACAATAGAACAACTTACCCAGTTATTTGTCACAGTGTATTTTTTTCACTACTGTAAATTAGTAGTTAGTAGTAAATTAGTAGTTAGTAGTTATTAGTAGTATTTGTCTGCAATTTGCATTATCACTAAAAGAACCACCAGGCAAACAAAGCAAACTACTTATATAAGAGTAGAAATACACTGTCACGTGACTGTCCAAACCTGCCTACTTACATCATCAGGTACCTGTAAACTAATATGATTAGTATAATGTTGTGTTGCATTGAAATCCTATGAAAATGCTGAAATACCAATTGTGGCAATTTACATGTATTTTCTGTGGGCTACTGAGCATCAAAAAACCCAACTTCAAAACAACAAACAACGAAGATCGCTTTTGTAGTAATTGCATTTTATAGATTAACAAAGTTAATTGTCCTGCCTTTTAACATAATGGCATGTACAAAAACAACGTGGGCTTTGATTTTAATAGACCTTCATGAATTAGGCATGGCTTAGGCTAATCAATTAGGAATTTGATCAAAGACTTCCAAGTGAATCTATCCTTTTGTATGTGTCTTTAAACAGAGGCCATCTGTCTCTCCTAATGTAGTAATTAAGAGAGGTTGTTAAAAATTAAGGGTGCAACAGTATAGCATCCACAAATAAAATAAATGTGTTCTCTTTAGAAACTACCACTTCTGGTCACGTTGTAAAGTTGTATTTTTATGAGATGTAGCTTGCAGAAAATGGATGTATTTAAATTAAAATTGCGGAACAGAACTTTTTTTTTGAGAGAGAGGTGGCTCTAGAAAATGTTGATGATAGCACCCTTATAAATGTATAAAACTCATTTTAGAGATCATCTTTCCTACTATATAATTTGTTAAATACATAGTTTGTGTTGAAGAGCACATTTCTCGAGCTGCTACAGGTTTCCCATATCTGTATCTTATCTCTGTGTTTTTTTCTAAATTATTTATATCAATAATATATTGTTATATGGTTATAAAATTTGTAAACCAAAAAATGTAAAATTTGAACAGCTGACATTTTTACCTTAAAAATAGATAAAAACTTTTTTTAACAACATCTTTACATAAGCACAGCGAAAAGCTTAAATAGCATTCCAAATTAAACAAACTGAAAATGGTTAACATGGCATATTCATTCTTCTCCCTGATGAAATGAATACAAGAAAATACAGATTTTTTTAAACAAAAACATAAATATGCTGCATGGCTGTTTGTGACTGAAAAATAAATGCATTTGGGACTGTTTTACAAAACTGTCCCCCAACCTCATTATTGATTAATGTACAATATTTATGAAAAAATGTCTTACTTAGAAACGGGTTTCCATATATAAGATCTGCTAGTTGCAACAGAAATATATTACACCTAGTACTAAACATAGATAACTCTATATACAGCAAAGTGTATCTGACCAAAGCATTTCAAATATATATATATATATATATATATATATATATATATATATATATATATATACATATATATATATATATATATATAGTTAAAATAAAGTTAAAATAAAGAGATCAGCCATATACACTTGTCATATAGCATATCTACAAAAAAGATTAAGTTACAAAAAAAGGGTTAGTCCAATTACAAAAGTAAACAACACAACTAGGAGTAAGTTGAATCATTTTAGAAGCTGTGAGCATTTTTTTCTTCATTAACAATAAAAATATGAGGCCAAGATTGCAAGTGTAGCGATTGTGAAGAAGTTACAGTAGATAACTAATGGAACTCATTCCTAATGGAAATCAGGGGTAAACAATTTCTTTTAAAATACACTCATCCATATAATACATACAGAAAGTGTCCTTTCTTTTTCCTTATTTACGCCTTGCTTTGTTAGCCTCTGGTAGGAAATCACCAGTCACAGTAAACATTTGTGTGTTGGCAATATATAGTATATCTTAAGAGACAGCTCCAGGACAATTCATGACACACTGTCATAAGTATTTAGTAATCTAGCATTTAATGCAGTACTATTATCCAAAAATACTCTCTGAGGTTGTACAACCATATTATTATCACATTGATATTTCTGGACTATATTATCTTGTAGCTGTGTAAATATTGCACATCCAAAGCTATTGTGACCTTATTATGTATAACTGTATACAAGATTCTCCCCATCACAAGACCACATGATGACAGTCAACAAGGCAACCTTTAGTCGGATTTTGACTCACGCTTCTGGATAACAGTTATCTAGGTAAACACAGTACTACAATAACCATAAACACTGTTGAGAACTTCACATTTTCTAGTGCAAACAAATAAATCATGGCATTTTCATTTTAAACATGATCTCCGTTATTACACTTGGGCCGGACCAAATCAAACCCCGATCGCTCTTGTGAAAGACTGTTTATGCGGTAGTATCGCTCGTTTTCATATCACATTTTCTTTGTCACGAAACCAAAACTAGCCATTTCCAATCCGCGAAAGGGGCAGAGAGAAGTTTCACAGGTGTAGGAGGTACTGCCGAAAGCAGGCTGTGTGGTTGTACCAGGGCGAGGTGCCCTGTACATTGTTTTGTTTATTTATTTTTAGAACGGGGTTTTCCCCCTCCGCCCCCGTTTTATTTTGTATTTTATTATTATTCCTGGCAGAGAACGAGTACCCACTCTCGCCTCTGCAAGAACACACTTTAAATAAAACAATAAACAAACCCCACGGCGCTTCGCCGTCACAAATACATACTCAATAATAATAATAGTTTTGTTTATTTAAAAATAAATAAACAAAACAATGTACAGGGCACCTTGCCCTGTTACAGTGGTCCAGTGGTTAAAGAAAAGGACTTACAACCAGGAGGTCCCAGGTTCAAATCCCACCTCAGCCACCGATTCACTGTGTGACCCTGAGCAAGCTTAACCTCCTTGTGCTCCGTCTTTCGGGTGAGACGTAAATGTAAGTGACTCTGCAGCTGATGCATAGTTCACACACCCTAGACTCTGTAAGTCGCCTTGGATAAAGGCATCTGCTAAATAGATAAATAATAACAAGAAAACAGCTGTTCACCAATCCCCAGCCGGTATTTGTGACCTTTTGAAGGGGCGGTAACATGCAAAAAGGTAGGCAAAGACAACCAGTGCAGAAAATAAATAAAATAATACTGTTTTGTTTGAATATCAGTGAATGCTGTTACATACAACTACGACTACTAGTAATAATAATACAAATATGTTTATTAATAATAATAATCTGCTTTTATTTTTATTGTGTAAAATATTGAAAAATACAGACGCGAGTTTGAAAGAAAACACACACACTTGGCAATTACCTCGTTTCCACGACGTCTGCAGCATCTTGCTGCATTGTTCTGTCACTGTTATAAAGGCGTGCCACATTGTTTTCATGATTTTTGTAAAAATCCATACCGTTCCCTGGCTTGTGTCAGCACCATGCAGTGCCAGCATCCTCATACCAGACTGGCACGGTGCTGCCCAGAGCCCTGTTGTGCACAAGGCTGTATAGTAACTGCACAAGAACGAAGATTATATAAAATAAAAGTCGGTTAACAAAGAAACTCAGTGCGAGTATTAAAAAATTAAAACGCTGATTTAAAAAAATAAATAAATAAAAAATTGGTGTGAATAGAACATCCAAAAACCAACATAACACTGTCGCCAGGATCAGTACCGGTAGATATTATACAATAAGAAGTCGAATGAAATGATATCCAGTGCCGTGAAAAAAAGAAAAAAAAGTTGACTGCATATTTTTTTATTTTTTTAAACGGACAGAGTCGGGTAGTTGTATTTTATTATTATTATTATTATTATTATTATTATTATTATTATTATTATTATTATTATTATTATTATTATTACTTCTTCTGTTGAAAACCCAAAGCAAATTTAAAAATGTCATCTTGATGCTTCTGAGATGACAGTTAGGCTACCATTATAGGTATTACGTAATTCTGTTATCTGCACAGATTGATTCGAGGGGACTGCTTGGCATGCTGACACTGTATAGCCAAAATAAAATGTATGCTCCCTTGTACTGGAACGGTGGGCTAGTTCTTACATGCCGAGAATTTGGGCTTCATGTAATGTTTCTGTGTAGGCCTACATGTTGAAATACTTTACGAGAGTAACCAAATGTTAAAAACTAAAAGTTAATATCTTTAAAGTGGTTAAAACATTCAAACGAGACCCGACAAACGAAGAGGGGTCCCATCACTTAGGGGCCCTCACATAAATAGAGACATCAGTACCTGAAAGAGAAGAAGACAAGGAATCATGCATGCTAAAAGACAGGTTTGGCCAGGGGTCCCCTCTGACTCCCCCTCAGAACCCTCCTCTATAAGGTAAGTGAAGTGAACTTAGCAAAGGGTTGGAGAAAGTGGAATCAACAAACCCCCAAAGAATGGACCCCCGGCTCCCCGCTGAAGACGTTTACGAGAAGAAATAGGAGAACCGCCAATGCATATAGAAAAGAAGAAAAAGAGAAAAAACATTTAAAATGAGAAGGAAAGAAAACACTTAACGTGACAAAGGAGTTAGTAAACTGTACCCTACTGACTATGTGAAGACCCTCCGCACAGTGGAAAGGAAAAAAAAAAACTTTTAATTTTCTTTTTTAGGGGGAAACCTTTGGTGGCTCAGACGGATAGGTAGGTAGGAGGCAGTGAGGTCCAGTGGTTAAAGAAAGGGGCTTGTAACCAGGAGGTCCCTGGTTCAAATCCCACCTCAGCCACTGACTCATTGTGTGATCCTGAGCAAGTCACTTAACCTCCTGGTGCTCCGTCTTTTGGGTGAGACGTAACTGTAAGTGACTCTGCTGATGCATAGTTCACACACCCTAGTCTCTGTAAGTCGCCTTGGATAAAGGTGTCTGCTAAATAAACAAATAATAGGTCATCCCCACTCTGGACATACTAGCAATGGACTGATGGGCAGAGGATATTTCGGATGGTGAAGAACGAATGTAAGCTTCAACTGCTGATGAAGTCCGGCATCCCATACATTTGATTAGATGCTGGTTAATCTTTGCTCTTGCTGCTGAATTGGCTGCTCCAATTCTGATTGAATGAAGAGTGTAGAATTATGGGGAAAGTCCAGCTCTAAGTAGAGAGCTGGGAAGAAAACCATTGCCTTGGTACAACAGACCCATTTACATTGTTGAACAGGGGGTCAGAAGGAGATTTGGGTTTACGTTCTGTGATATTTCAGCATGGAAGCATATGGGCATAAAGGCCTTTTTAGGAAAGCTGAATACATTGTCCTTGCCGAAGCTGCTCTGTTTTAGAAAAATGGAAATCTAGAATATGCGTGAGATCACTGCAGCGAATACCCAGAGAAGGAACACTGGAAATAGAAGGAACTGTATATTCGGAGCATCTCAAAAAACCCCAAAATGCAGATAGGTATATGGCTTCCATTGTTAGATCATCAATTGGAGAAAAGAGCCTTGACGAAGAATTGAAATCAAATTGCTGAGAATGTCTATAGAGATACGCAGGCGAGCAGGAGATGCAACCGGAGAGTTCTTGGGAATTCCTTGTAGGAGGAGACGGACAACTGGGATTGATAGTATAGCTGGAGAAGCGATGGAGATCGAGCGAAATTGGTGTTGCATTCCTGACTAATAGGATTTGATTGTGCCAGATGTAAAGAATCCTTTGCATGAACTATGAAAGCCATGATCCAGTCCTGGTCAAATGGATTAGGATTAATCCTGCTTTGGGAACAGAAAAACAATAGGTGGTCCAGCCAGTGAAATAAGAGGGGTGATGGAAGCAGCAAGTGCTGCAGCCATATATGCTTGTGCTGTATTGAGTAGTCTGCTGATAGTTAGCTTCATTTGAAAATTAGCTGGTTGAACTGGGGTGTCACTGCTGGAGTTGGCAGAGCTGCAGGGACCAGACTAAAATCTGGAAATCTGTAAACTAGGAAGAGCAACAGGTGCATTTTTATAAATTCCCGGTACATGGCATGCTTGGATTAGAAAATTATTTGATACTGAAATCCATATTAACCGCCACAGTAATTGCATAATAACTTTACTGAAATAGCCTTTATTGATAATATGAACTGTATATTTGTTTTCGCACAAGAAAAGTATTGATTTCGTTGACCAAAGATGACCCCATGTGCTGCTGCGACTGTTGGGTACATTTGAAGAAGAGATGTGGATTTTAGGTGTGGTGATAGGTTTTTGATTTCTAGTGGCCATGCACTACAAAACCATTGACTTAAAAAAACTCCAAATCTCTTAAATTAAGCTTCTGTAAATAAAGCCAGGTAGTGTGGTGTTGAAATGAAATCATCATAGAATATATAGACAGGCCGTTCAATGCTGAATGAGAGCTGACCACATTTTAATGTCTTTTCTAGCTTCAATCCAAGTTTTTGCTGTTGATAAAAGAGCAAGAAAATCGAGTTATAAAATACCCGACCTTGGGGAAAATGTGAATTACAAACTAAAATGGACCAGCAAAGAGAGTGGTGCGCGTTTCTTGATCATATTACTGATCTGAAAGTTCTGAAAAGGGGAATGAATATGATCAAGTTTAGATACAGGGGGCTTGCTTAAAACATTCAGTGCCAGTATGATTCCTAGAAATTGCAGTGGATAAACAGATTGTTTCCATCACTAGGTCTTGAGAGATTAACCCTTAGCGGTCCATTTATTCAGCGCGTCTCAGGTGCGTCAGGTCCAATTTATTTTCACACGCGCAGTTTATTTTAGACGCGCTGTTTAAAAGTATGTTATTTCATTGTAAAACAGGTTTAAAAGGCACTGCATAGCAACTGGACACTCAGTACTGCATCTCCAGCCCTGCCCCACCCCTTGTTCACTGTATTTTTCACATACCTCTTCATAGTCGTGAATACTGATAAATCATCTCCTGATCACTCGTTTTATCACCAAACTCCTCAATAATGCGATCCAAGTCATTATTTTCTTACTATAACATCTCAAAAAGCTCTGCAAATGTCTGTGATATTATTTGAGCACTATTTATGGCAGTGTTAGGGTATGGTCAGGTTTGTTGGGGCAGGTGGAGGAACCCCAACCGTCTACCTAAACCCCAAGTCAGGAGGTAGAAATGGGGGTTGAGCCCAACCTTCAAGCTCACTTCAAAACCCTGAACCAGAGATAGAGCTTTCCCCTTCCAGGATAAGGCCATAGAGCCCCCTGCTAGAGAAAAGAAATCTTGCTCTCAGAAAGGATAGGAAGGGAGAACATTTTTAGCCTGCCAGGGCTAGCCCAACCTGAACATTTTTTTCATCAGGCAATTGAATTGGATCAGGAAAACTTCAAACAGGCCCAAGTTGGGGACGAAAAACTAACAGCAGCTTTTGAGAAGGCGGTGGTGGTGGATGAAGATTACTGGAGTACTGCAGGGGAGTGGGCCACTCCACACTTTTTGATAAATAAGGGATTACTATATCAGGTAATACAAGGGTCCATTCCGGGGGAGCACACACACCAATTATTAGTGCCGTGCCATGCCAATCATAGAGGTTCCCTTTGAGAGGATTGGGATCGATTTGGTAGGGCCGCTCCTGAAAACAAAATCGGACTTTGAGTATGTGTTGGTAGTAGTGGATTATGCCACCTGCTACCCCAAGGTGGTGCCCCTAAGGAACACCTCGGCCAAAAGTATAGCACAGTTCTTAGTGCAGATTTGTTGTGGGGTGGGGTTGCCCAAGGAGGTCTTGGGTGTTTAAGGAGCTGTGTGTCCTCCTGAAAGTTAAAATCTTGCACACTTCAGTCTACCACTCTCAAACTGGCATTTTTGTTGGAGCGCTTCAGTAAAACTCTGAAGCAGATGTTGCGATGGGTCACCCTTGAACAACCGTGGGAATGGGATGGCTTTCTTCCCTACCTCATGTTCGCCTACCACAAGGTTCCCCAGGCATCAACCAGGTTTCGAGCTTTTGTTCAGGCGGCAGCTCAGGGGGCTTCTGGGTGTGCTGTGTGAAACATGGGAGGCAGAGCCAACCTGAGGGCAAGCGGTTCCCAAGTACATAACCATACTTTGGGCTAGGCTAGCGGAGATGGTTGACCTAGTGTCAAGCAATCTCCAGGAAGTGCAGGGGGCGCAACAGCATCAATACAATCAAGGAGCTCGCGCCCAAGAGTTTCAGGTGGCTTGTCCCACCAGATCCCCATAAGTTTCTGGCACAATGGAGAGGACTGATAGAAATCATAGAAAAGATGGACCCAGTTAATTACAAAGTGCATCAACCAGGGAGACGTAAGCCTATTAACATCCTAAAGCCCTGGAAAGACAGTGTTTTTTTTTTTCCAGGTAACCCAACCTGGCAAAGAGTGAGGTGAGACCCATGGGCCCTGTGAGTGTAGCCACTGGGGATCATCATCATCATCTTAAGCCTTTTTCAACCCAGTGCTGGATGAAGGCCTCCCCAAGATTCATCCACAAAAGCCCATCTGCTGTGTTTCTCAACCATATTGCTCCAGCGTGTTTCCTAATTTCATCTTGCAATCTTCTTGGAGGTTGTCTTCTTGCTCGTTTTATATCTCTTGGGATCCAGTCTAGTATCTCCTTGGTCCAGCGATGGTGTGTTGTTCTTGCTACATGCCCGGCCCACTGCCATTTCAGTTTATTTGCTCTTATAATAACAATACTTTTGTTTGCACTCTTATCCATTCCTTCCTTTTCCTGTCTCTTCTTGTTATTCCCAGCATGCTTCGTTCCATACTCCGTGGAGTCATTTGTCATTTTAAAGTCATTTTTGCATTGAGGGTCCAGGTTTCGCATCTGTAATTTAGCACTGGCAACACACATTGGTCAAAGATTTTCCTCTTGAGGCATAAGGGTAGTGTCCCTTTCAGAACCATGCTTACTCTCCAACTCTTCCACTCCAGCCCATTTTTGCTCTTCTGTTGATTTCACACATTTGGTTCTCCATTGCTGAAACTAACTGTCCTAAGTATACGTAGTTATTGACTTCTTCAAGCTTGACCCCATTGACTTAATTTGCCTGTGGAGTGGTATATTTATTGAACATGACTTGAGTCTTCTTCAGGTTCATTTTCAGACCCGCTTTGATGCTAGCCTTGTGTAGTTCTTGTATTCTTGTTTGTAATTCTTCTGGGCACGTTGTAAATATGAGGATGACGTCAGCAAATCGTAGATGATTCAAGTAGGTTCCATTGATCCTCAGCCCCTTATTTTCCCAATCCAGTGTTTTGAAAATGTTTTCTAGGGTGGCCGTGAAGAGCTTTGGGGAAATTGTATCGCCTTGACAAACTGCTTTTATAATCTTGATTTTGTCGCTGTTTTTATGGAGTCTTACTGTGGATGTTGCATTCTTGTATATGGTGCTAATTAAGTCTCTGTACGTTTTCTCAATTCCTTGTTTTTTCAGAGAGCTTAATACAGATCTTGTGTAAACAGAGTCAAAGGCTTTTTCATAGTCGATGATTCCCAAGCAAAGTGGTAGTTCGTACTCGTTGCTGGTTTTAATCACTTGCCATACAACTTGAAGATGATTCATTGTGCTAAATCCACTCCTGAATCCTGCTTGCTCATTTGATTGTGCCGAGTCAAATTTATCTGTCGTGAGTATCTTTGTAAAAATGTTGTAGATTATAGGAAGTAAGCTAATAGGCCTGTAGTTCTTGAGGCGTCTTCTTTACGCCTTTCTTATGTAAAGGTATCAGTGATGCATTTTTCCAGTTATTTGGCACTTTCTTTTGCTTAATACAATCTGTAAAAATATGCGACAGTATTTTTGTCAGTTCTTCACCTCCTTCTTTTACAATGTCAGTTGTTATGCTGTCTTCTCTGGGTGCCTTTCCTGTCTTATATGTTTGACAACATCCATCATGTCTTCCGGTACAACGTCTGGAACTTCTTCTTCGGGTCTTCAATTCTCTTCAAAATCAATTCACGATTCTTGATGACAGTCCCGTCCTCTTGTTTGATTGCTTTTCCCGACGATTAGTCTTTGTTTTGCTTTCTTCATGCTTCGGTTGTTTTAAATAGTTTTCTCTACCAACCTACAGTTGAACGACCGTATATCCTCAGTAATATGCTTTCTTACTGTAGAGCTCAATGTATTCAATCTTTGACTTCAGAGTTGCTGTTTGTTTCATTTAGCTTATTTTCTACATGAGGTCTTTTGTCTCTTGCGTGATCTTCTGGTCGCATTTTGTACTCTGTCTTCCAGCAATTTTTTTGCTGTTTCTGCAATTACTTGCGTCACTTCCTCATAGATTTTGTTTATCTCGATTGCTTCATCTTTTTGCAGATCTTGAAGAGTGCTGAATCTGTTCTTCAGTTTCAGTTGAAACACCAGGCTTTGCTTCTGGAGCATTTCTGCGTTGATTGTGTTGGATTTCATCATCACAAGTTTCGCTCTCTCCAGTGCTGTGTTTAGGTGTATTTTGCATCTTACAAGTCTGTGGTCCCTTCCTGTGTTAAAATTGTTTAGTACTGAGACATCTTGTATGGTGTGCTTCTTGTTGGTGAGTATGTAGTCAATTTCATTCTTCACTCCATTGGGTCCTCTCCATGTCCATTTCTTGATGGGTTTCTTCTGGAAGAAGGTGTTCATGATGATTAAGTTCTTGTTCTCTGCAAATTCAACTAGTCTGTTGCCCCTCACATTCCTGTTGCCATGTCCAAATTTGCCAACCAAATTCTCGTCTTCTTGCTGGGCTCCTATTTTGGTGTTGAAGTCACCGATGATGAACTTATAGCAGCTCTTCTCATTTTCGTGTAGTTCTTGTACTTTTTCATAAAAATCTTATCCAAATAGCTTGTTGTTGGTGCACATACTTGGATGAGCTGAAGTTCATACTTCCTTGAAACCTTTACTATCAGTCTTGCAGACCTCTCTGACTTGCTGTCAATCTCTACTATTTTTTTCTTGATTCTCTTGTGGACAATGAATCCAATGCCTCCTGTTCATCCATCTGTAGTGCCTCGGTAGAAGTGAAGATGTCCACTCTTGAGTTCTAGTAGTCCTTCATCTTTTCACCCTACTTCGCTTAGTCCTACAATATTCCACTTGATTCTTCCAAGTTCTTCTTCCAACTTTCAAGTTAATACTTCGTGGAAGCACCTTTGGCAGCAATTACAGCTGTGAGTCTGTTGGGATAGGTCTCTACCAACTCTGCACACCTAGATTTGGCAATATTTGACCATTCTTCTTTACAAAACTGTTCAAGCTCTGTCAAGTTCCTTGGGGAGCGTTGATGGACAGCAATCTTCAAGTCATGCCACAAATTTTCGATTGGATTTAGGTCGGGTCTCTGACTGGGCCACACAAGGACATTTACCTTTTTTATTCCTTAGCCACTCTAGTGTAGCTTTTGCTGTGTGCTTTGGGTCATTGTCATGCTGAAAGGTGAACTTCCGTCCCAGTTTCAGCTTTCTTGCAGAGGGCAGCAGGTTTTCCTCAAGGACTTCTCTGTACTTTGCTCCATTCATTTTCCCTTCTATCCTGACAAGTGCCCCAGTCCCTGCCGATGAGAAACATCCCCATAACATGATGCTGCCACCACCATGCTTCACACTAGGGATGGTGTTCTTTGGGTGATGTGCTGTGTTGGGTTTGCGCCAAACATAACACTTTGCATTTAGGCCAAAAAGTTCAATTTTAGTTTCGTCAGACCACAAAACTTTTTGCCACATGGCTACAGAATCTCCTGAGTGTTTTTTTGCATACTTCAAACGGGATTCAAGGTGGGCTTTCTTGAGTAATGGCTTCCTTCTTGCCACCCTACCATACAGGCCAGATTTGTGGAGTGCTTGGGATATTGTTGTCACATGCACACTTTGACCAGTCTTGGCCATAAAAGCCTGTAGCTCTTGCAAAGTTGCCATTGGCCTCTTGGTAGCCTCTCTGATCAGTCTCCTTCTTGCTCGGTCATCCAGTTTGGAGGGACGGCCTGATCTAGGCAGGGTCTTGGTGGTGCCATTCACCTTCCACTTCTTAATAATCATCTTGACCATGCTCCAAGGGATATTCAAGGCCTTTGATATTTTTTTATACCCATCCCCTGATCTGTGCCTTTCAACAACTTTGTCCCGGAGTTCTTTTGAAAGCGCCTTGGTGCTCATGGTTGAGTCTTTGCTTTGAAATGCACTACCCAGCAGAAGGAACCTACAGGTACTGCTGAATTTATCCTGAAATCATGTGAATCACTACAATTTAACACAGATGGAGGCCACTTAACTTGGTGTGTGATTTTGAAGGCAATTGGTTACACCTGAGCTAATTTAGGATTGCTATTACAAGGGGTGTGGACACTTATCCAACTAGGCTATTTCAGTTTTTATTTTTAATTAATTTTCTACAAATTTCTAGAATATTTTTTTTAACTTGGAAGTTGTGGGGTAGGATGTGTAGAAAAATGAAAAAAAAACTATTTTAATTGTAGGCTATAAGGCAACAAAAGGTGAAAATTTTGAAAGGGGGAGTAGACTTATTCTAGGCACTGTATATATATATATATATATATATATATATATATATATATATATATATATATATATATATATTGTAAATTGTAATTGTAAATTGCCCTGTGGTGATTTTGTACATTGTGCCACTACATTTTAAACTGGTAACAATTATAATATATGTGTCTTCTGGTTCCCTTTCAAGTGCGAAATGTAACCATTACCATATGGGCATTTAACTTGTAGAGACCCGAAACCTGAATCAGATATATCAAAGCTGCTCCTCGAGCCTGTGGCGCAGTCATACCCCGCCCCCAAGGGCACAAAAGTACTGCGCTCACTGATCTCAGCACCATTTATCCTTTCAAAACTGACCTGACCAGACAGCCTTGTTCAGATAAGTACTTGTTACTTCTATCTGCTATATATTTCTCATTTGTCAGTGCACCACAGACATCTGGGGGCTTACTACTGTTCAAATTGACTACTCAATGCAGTTCAAGCACTGTCCCCCTCCCTTTCACAACATCAGTCACGGACCCACAGGACGCCGCTGTGGTGTCTCAGGAGGTAGCAGCTCTGCTGCAAAAATGGGATATTCACATGATAGACCCCCTCCAGCTGGAGGAAGGGTTCTACTCCAGGTACATCCTAGTGCCTAAGTGGTATGGTGGCCTCAGACCAATCCTCAACCTCAGACAGGTCAACCTGTATCTTGAGCAAAAGGAGGTTCAAAATGTTGACAATGCAACAGCTGTTGCAGTCAATCAGGCTATTTCCACATCCCCATAAAACCTGTGCACAGGAAGTACATGTGGTTCTCCTTTCAGAATACAGCGAACGATTTCCCTGTCTTGCCATTTGGCCTCTCCCTAGTTCCCTGTACCTTCTCTGAGTGCATGGAAGATATCCTGGCCTCACTGAGACTCAAAGACATCAGAGTGCTCAATTATCTGGATGACTAGCTCATTTGTGACTAGCTCAATAGATGCCTTGGCACAACAGTGGCCGATGCAACTGTTAAATGCCATCCCACCGCTCGCCCTGCTCCCGTTGTGTCTGGAGAAAATTGGGCAGGACTGGGCCAAGGTGCTCCTAGTAACCCCTTATTGGCCCAGGAGACTCTGGTTTTCAACCCTGATGCAGCTCCTGAGTGGCCATCTGTGGAGACTGCCCAAGCGCCGCAACCTGCTCAGTTATGGCATCCCGACCCATCAATCCTGCAGCTCTGGATCTGGCCCCTGTACAGCTACATTTGCGCCATCTGGGGCGTTCTAATAGGGTCACTGATACTCTGCAGAATGCCAGAGCACTGTCCACACGTTCCCAGTATGGGTACAAGTGGGGTGTTTCTCAGATGTGGTGTTTGCCTCGTGGGTTCGACCCCATGACCTGTCCCATGGCAGTTATACTGCAGGACCTTTTTGACAAGGGCAGATCCCCCTCCATGTTAAAGGTCTATCTGACTTTCTATTACGAATCCGCCTTTTGTCGAAGATCTCGACATTTCATGTCAATCAGTCTGTGTAATTAGAGGCTTTCCATCCACCTCCTTTCCAGTGACAGAGAGTGACAGCTCCATACGCTCTGCCCAGTTCGGGCCCTGGCATACGTTGACAGGATGAAAAGTTGGAGGTAGTCCGAACAATTTTTTTTCTGCTATGAGGCAAAGTCCCATGGTCAAGCCCTGTCTAAGCAGCGGCTGTCTACAAGTGGATTGTATTGGACCACTAAACCTATAGTGGGCCCAGTCAAACCATAAACACATTCAGTCATTTGGTAAATTACAGGTTGAAAGGTTTTGTAATAAGATGCAGCTGACATTCAAGAATTTTTTTCAGCGACACATAAATATTTAATATCAACCTGACACAGGTTTTAATGACTTTAAAAGCCACTAATACCAGTCTACAAACATCAGAAAATAACATAAACTACAGTGAATAGGTTCAAATGGAACTTGGCACATACAGTAACAACTAAACTGTTCAACCATACCACATAAATTCATTTTACCCTCACCCCCCCTTACAACACACAATGAATATATACACCTTAACTAAAGCTCAGATATGGCCCTGTTTACATAACATATATCAATGGTTCTTTGTTGAAATACCACCTTCTGCCGTAACATACTCTAGAAAGATTGATTTTTTTTTTACAATAAAATCTTCAAGTTCTTAAACTGATTATCAGAAAAAAAGCAAAAACAAAACAAAAATATCTACAGAAAGATCATGTGCAAGAATATACATTTTTGTTCTAAGGCAATAGTTGTTGTTCCACAGGACTAGTGCTGTCAATGCAATGACGTTAATATAGTCTTTGTTCTTCAGTTGCAGCCAGACATAGTTCAACATTCATACATGTTTTTGCAGGTTGTTGGCTCATTAAATAAACAAAAAAAAGTTATTTATACTTGGAATAGCACCGTAGGAAATCCCTTCAACAGCAATTGTCTTGCTTTCAAAGATTTGGTTTCATACTCCCAAAACGTTCTATTCACTATTCACTAGGAAATAGAACAAAAACATCCAAGGGATGGCTTGTCCATTTACCTTTAATGTTTCATATCCATGTAGACAATTCCTCATCTGTAACTATGGGATATTTCACTTAGAACTGCTCCATGCATAGCTATGTTGACAAAGTTTTGGTGGTTTTCTCCATTGCCCGATTCCACTGATTAAAATATCTGATTCCTTTTTAGTTTAATAGGGCCCTTACTTTAACAACTTCTAGGTGTTGGCCAGACCCAATGCATTTCTTTACATTTTAAGTGCAAAACAAGAGCACAATACTATGGTAGCACACTTTGATATAAAACCAACACTTAAAAAATGCAAGGCTTCACAGTTGCTTTTTTTTTTTTTTTTTTAGGTGGACATTTGCACAAAGCCCTAAGAATGACACAGAGAGAATCACACGCACATACACGTACACATACACACATTCATGCATGCACACGCACACTGTAACCAGTAAAGACAAAAATACCAGTTTTGAGATGTAAAAGTCAGTTACAGTAAACACGTCTGAATATACCAAAGGCTTCAATTCAAGATCCCCATTATTACATATTTCTTTAACCTGGTTCTACACTCTTTCTTGATTCAATGCACAAACACATCATTTTGATTTAAAGCAGTTGACCAAAAAATGCAGATGCCAAAAACAGAATCAACTTTAGTGTGAATCTCTGAATAAAATAAATGTTGAGGTACAACACTGTTTTCACCAGTAGAGAGTGCTAACAGTTTATATTTTATTTTGGCTGAAGTACCACCTGTTTGACACAAGGTAGCATTGCAGCTCTACTTGATGAAGCATCTGTAACCCTCTAAATGTTGAGGAATGGCAAGTCAGATATTTAAGTCAGATATTTAATTAGACACAGTACATTTTTACAAGACAGAAATCCTGCAGTTTTTGACTATGTTGCTTTGTCAGACCAGCTGAGCTTTATTTCAAAGCAATTTCAGCTATGGAGTATATGTTTTTAAAATTAATAGACTTTTAACTGTAGCTTGGCATACTGTAAGCATTAAAGGGGATACAGCTAAAAACAAGAAAAAAAGCTCATATGTGACTGTACTGAAAAAGCTTACTGAGTTGGTTAGTGAGGAAATAAGAAATATTACAAATACAGTAAACAAAATAAAGTCCTCAGCGGTTTATTTTAAAATACTTGTAACTGTAATGTTTCCGTCACCATAAATATATGTACGGTTTTACATCAAGCAGAACCACTTCAGCGCTTTCATTTATTAGTCAATGATGCTCAATAATCTCTGAAAAAGTATGAATTTACCATTGGCCTCAAGTATCTTTTTCACAATGATGTAACGCCTGTCCAATTACCATGGTCCACATAGGCGCCTTTCTCCCATTTTAAATTTGCTGGCATCCACAATAAACGGCAGCCACTGTGTCTGTATAGTCTATGACGTGGGTGGATGTTGCTTTCACAAGATCCTCAATTGGCCTCCAACACAGAACATATCTTATTGAGTATCTACTCCACTGGGATACAAAACTTTCATTCTGCACTGAAGAGTTTTAATTAGCCTTTTCTGACTTTTTTCCAATGACAGAAAAAAATGTCAGTTTCTTTTTATAAAAAAAAAAAAAAAAAAGTTTTTGTGTGTGGATATTCCCAGATTATTTTTTGGTATGGAGAGTCTCTTGAAACTTTGTGCTTGTGTATCGTATATGGAATCCCTTCTTGCTGATCGTGTCGTCGGAGTGAAAGTGAAGCAGGACAGCATCTCCTGTAGTGTAGATTTCTTCAGGTGGCTGGAAGAGGAAAGAAGTTTTATATAACATTTATGCTGAAACAAATGTATACAGTACATAACAGAGTAGATATTCCAAGTTATGTATTTTAAATTGTCATTAGCATGAAAAAAGGAAAGAAAAATGCACCAAATAAAGTTGCTAACCCAGATATAAACAACAGAAGACAGCATGAACTTGGAATTAAAGTCCAACAAGCAGAACAAATTAGATACAAAATTATAACACCATGTCATACGGTATACATAATACTACAAACATCTCTCTATTTTTTTTTTTTATCTCGAACGTGTTATTGTTTTTTACCTTCAGAATGTTTTTTTGTACTATGAGTTTGTACTAAACATTTTGGTTCAGAGATGTGTAATGACCTTCTTCTCTCATTTAAACTAGGGGACCAGGTAATATGGAATATGTATAGGTTAAATCGTTTGCAGGTGCCTCATGTATGGCAGCCGAGAATGAGAAGCACTTGTCTAGCAGTAAACTAACAAGCTAAATATATTTATGATGCCTGTTGGAAGCTTTTGGAAGGGATTTTACAGTTTTACCCAAACCTGTTTTTTGCCAGTTTCATACAACATAATTGTATGGACTGGAACTGTACAGTACTGTATTATTAGGGCTCAATGTACAAATAAACGTGTCGTTACCCCAGATCCACAGAACCGCCCGAGTCTCTGCGATGTGCTGTCGTAACCATCGAACAGTTCCATGTAGTCATAGCCACAGTCTGCTTCCTCTTCCACCTCGAATGTCTGGAAGGTCAGTTCTATTCCATATCCCTTCTCTGCAGTTATCATCCACTCACAATCCACCTGCCCTGGGTAGTTATTGTCTCCAAACTGTGCATGTGAGTACAGGTCTTTTAGTCTGGTCTCAGCTTTCAGCCTGCCTCCACATTCTGCAGGAATCCAAAAATGAGTGCACTGATGAAGCCATTTCGGTATATCAATGCACATCTGCCATTAAACTGATTTATTCTGTTCCCCAAAGCATTACAAGACAGGAGACTGAAACCTTTCAATGACACCCATTAAGAAGGTTGCATCTGTGTGTGTGCGGTCTGTGATAGTGAGTGGAGAATGTAATGTTATATTGTGATTTTAATGCCCTTTTACTATTGGATAAATACATGTCTCTTAGGACACTTGCCATGTGATGACACCGACCATATTTGCTGCACTGTTAAAACCCCACAACTTGAAAGTGAAACCTCCAGCAAGAAGAATGCTGGCATTTTTTAAATGCATTAGCCAAGTCTGTTTCTATTTAAAGAATCTGTGTCTGTAATTAAGATCCCTCTCAAAAATAGCTGCCAAGAGAAACCCTCAGCTTCCTGATGAAGATTATTATAGAAACCCCAATCAAAACCTCATCAGACAAAACAAACAGCTGGGAAGCAGAAGGTCAAACCTTCTCAATATTATGTTCTATAAGGATCAGAAAGAAACAAAAAAGAGAAAATCAAAAAAGATTATTCAAGTATATCTACAATTTTTTACACTTTATGTTTATCCTGCCATTCATGCAAAATGTAATCTCAGCAAACATTGTGCATCTAAATAATGAGCTACCAAATCTAACCATTCCCCTTCCTTTTTTGCAATATATTTCCATATACCCTGGCAGCTCCATCTTTGCAGGGCCAAATGTAAAACATATTTAGCTGTTATATAATTATCTTTGAATATAATTAATGGGATTGTCATTGGGCATATATTACAGGAAATTATGCAAATAAATATATTTAGTAATTAAAACCCCATAAGTAATAGAGATGAAAGTTGGCCAGTGGGATAGGGCAGTGGTTTTCAACCTTTTCATCTCAAGTACCAGTATTTCCAGTGGGACCACCAGGTGTACCAGTAACTATATGCAATCCTAAATGGCTGTTGTAAAACCTACCCCATTACAACCTGGTTTGTTGTGTCTGTACTCACTTGTTTGTTGCCTCATTCTGCTGAATGGTTAATCTATGCAGCTGATGACTGCAATGTTTTGCAAGTGTTGTGTATTGAATTGGTGACTGCAACTTTAACTGTGTACAGTTATAATATAAGGAACAGCATGCTGCAGCTCGCATGCTCAGTGCTAGTGAAGTCCTGATCTGACAGCATGTAACACAGACAGCTCTTAGGATTACATGTTACCGTTTATTTTTCAGTAAAAACCAAGTTGAGTACGTTCTGCTATATTTATGATATTAAATACACCACAACAAGCACATGTCTTATATTTGAAATATTTTCATTAGCACAATCTGAGAGCTAAATTTAGTGAATGGCATTTTTTTTTTTTTGTTTAACGGTGCTCTTAAATTACTGTGTGTGCTTATTTGGCTGGAAAGATGATCAGCTCATCATGTAACTGGGAATCTTTATATCTGGATGCAAGATGCAACAGGAGAAAATCCGATCGTGTTGACTCAAAACTTTATTTAGGCATTTGTGTGCCTAAATTTGACTGGCGAAAGATAACATTGGTTTATTGGAGCTCACAAAGATAACCTTTTCACTTCCTTTTTTTGTATGCACACACACACACACACACACACACACACACACACACACACATTATATATATACCATCATTAAAGACAAAAGCCAGAAAACACTCAAAAACACATGTCAGCATTAATACCACTAGGTGGCATCTGAATCCTTATTCTCTGAAGGGTTTTTAAACTTTTTTTTAATTCAAATTATATATATATATATATAAACCAAAAAAACTTTAAAGTAACAGTAAAGGTTACATTAAAGGCACACAAAGTACAATGTAAATACAAATGTATTTAGGAAGTTTCAGAAATTAGAGACCTTCATCAGCTAAAATGTCATGAAATGAAGGACTCTAATGTCAGAGACGTCCTAAATACTTGTATTTATGTTGTAGTTTGTGCACCTTTACTATTACTTTAAATACAGTATATATATGTGTGTATATATATATATATATATATATATATATATATATATATATATATATATATATATATATATATATATATTAACCCTTTAGTTATGGTTATATTAAATCTCACCTAGTATACAAAAGCAAACTGAATGTCAAAAAGGTTTCATTTAAATTACAAATATCATGACCTAGTTTATCCTGTTGTGAAATAGAAATCTAAAAGCATTTTAGGAATGACATGTTAGAATCTATTTAACTGCTTAAACCCTATCACGAAATAACAAGACTTTAATTTTCTCCTATGTAGGAGGAAGAGCCGCCTCAGCAAACACATATCAAGCATGTTAATTGGTGTTGTGCTTTACTAACCTGTCGAATGGGTGGCCTGAAAGCCCTTCCTTTGTACTGAGGCATCTGAAATGAACCTGAGATACATCTTGTTGCCATTGGAGATAACAGGTTCTGGTAGTTTGCTGCCACATAGCCGCCCCAGAATTGCGGCTTTGTCACTCTCTCCGTCATACACCTCCAGATGGTCGTAGGCACATTCCTGATGCTGCTCGAGCTCAAACTCATTAAAAGACTGAAAAAAAGAATATAAAACAGAAGGTTTAGGAGACATCTACATCATCCTGTTAATAAGTATAAAGTTTGCTTCTGCGAAAAAAAAAAAAAAAACATTACCACTCACGATAGAAAAAAAATGTCTGGAACTTATTTAAGTGAGACAGGGTAGCATCACAGCACAGGATGTTATCGGCCAGGAAAACACAGAAGGGTGCAGTTTAAGTGCAAATGCACACTTTATTTATAAACAAAACAAAACACATTAACCAACAAAACAGCACAAGGGCCAAAACAAAAGGTTTGACAAAAACTCACAAAACGTAACAAACAGCGCAGCACGGAACACATAACATCAAACACAGCCTTCCACCTCTATCACTAACATCAACTCTAATCCTCTCTTATTACCACCTGTGAACACCTATTTTTTACACCCGTGGCTTCCACTTGTTTTGACCGGGAGACATTGAACCCCCTCTCTGCCAAACCAATATTCCCCATACCAACACACACACGTGCACCGGCAGGGCTTTAACCCTGCCACACTGCCACACACCTCCCCCCTTGTGCGCAGTACACATGGCCGCCATCGGTGATCAACCCCCTCCCCTCATGTCCATCCTTTTCCCTGTGGATTCTTGTGGGCGGGTTCGTAATTGGGGCTGTGGTGGAAGTGGCAATGCTGCTAGTGGTAACGCTGGCAGAGGAAATGCTGGCTCCTCTGATCTGCAGCCAGCAGTGACACTGCTAACAGCAGCGCGGGGCCCCTCCAGCAGTGACAATGCTGGCAGTGGTAACACTGACAGTGGAAATGCTGGCTCCGGATGTGCAGCCAGCAGTGGCAACGTTGGCAGCAACAATGCTGACAGCAGTGCTGGGCCCCTCCGGCAGTGACAATGCTGACAGCAGTGCGGGGCCCCTCCGGCAGTGACAATGCTGACAGCAGTGCGGGGCCCTTCCGGCAGTGACAATGCTGACAGCAGTGCGGGGCCCCTCCGGCAGTGACAATGCTGACAGCAGTGCGGGGCCCCTCCGGCAGTGACAATGCTGACAGCAGTGCGGGGCCCCTCCGGCAGTGACAATGCTGACAGCAGTGCGGGGCCCCTCCGACAGTGACAATGCTGACAGCAGTGCGGGGCCCCTCCGACAGTGACAATGCTGACAGCATCGCGGGACACTCCGGCAGTGACAATGCTGACAGCATCGCGGGGCACTCCGGCAGTGACAATGCTGATAGCAGCGGATGGCACTCTGACTTGTCGGCCCCTTCCACATTCCCACATGTTTTGACAGGAAGAAATTTAACCCCCTCCCTGCCAACCCAATATTCCCCACACCAACACACACACACACACGTGCACCTGCAGGGCTTTCACCCTGCCACACTGCCACATTAACCTAAAGTGAATATTTGGAGGACCGACTGAAGATATTATGGACCATATTCACAAAGCTTAAAGGGCTGTTTTAGACAACTAACTTTATTAACTGTTTCTTTATAAAGCCCATTTTGATTTATAAAATCAAGTTTGTAGTTCATGAAACAATATCCAAAAACAGCCCTACAAAAGACATTTCCTGAAACAGTCCATAGTCCAGAGTTTTATGAATAGGGTCCTATAGGGTCCTATGTACATACTGTACAGTAAGGGTTGCTATGACAAAACACAAACACATGGTTTATGATATTGAGGCAACAGTGACATGGAATACGTAAATAAATACCCCAATTGTAAATGTGTCAACATTATCATGTGAAGAAAATGCTCATTACTTACATACAAAGCATAATTTCAATTATAATTTGTGTTTTGTTAAAATACACAACAAATGTAATTAGTCTTTTGATATAGAAATTATTACCAGTATATTTCTGGCTGGGATAATACTATTTGCATACCATTCCACACTCTCTACAAATTCATGCAACTGGATTACTGCTTGATGTATTACTGTACAAAGAACTTGGCCATAACTGATCCAATTTCACTTCATTGCTGTAGTTCTTAAACTATTTCCTGCGACGCTGACCTAATGTGTGCGAGTGTGTATAAAATATGTGGTAACAAACAGATCTGGATTTCAAAGACTTAGCCATGTTACGGCATGTGTACTTTCGAGACAACAGCTGTTTCTTTGTTCATAGAAGTGTAATGGTAAATTAACCAGAGGATTCTGGGCAGATTTTATTTTATTTATTGTACTAAGGAATAGAGTGCAATGGTAATGCCATGTGAGATCGAATCGGTGCCAACATTTTTTCTAGTTCTTTTTTTATAACAATAATAATTTAAATATTCAAAATATAGCTCTACTACCAGTACTGAAGGCATTAATAAAGTTGGAATGTTTGTCAAAGGATTTTACTAGTTTATTTTGGTATTACTTCTATCTTACTATGATGGTTGGAGTACCACCATTACTAAAGATGCCACCCCCATCCACCTACCTGAAAAGAAAGTGATAATATTTTAAAGGGGAGGGCCACCAAAATATGTATGAGTATCCCTGTCACATGCAGATATTGGTTCTGTTAGTCACTGAAGAAAAGCTTCTGGGATATGTTGACTGTAGTGCAGTGTGTATGTCACACACACACAACTCTGAGACCATTTGCCTTAATATGCATTGAATGTGATATGATTACCTCATTTGACACAAGTGGTGTCCCTTTCAAATTCAGGACATTGCCTGAACTACATAAGTATTGTGTATATACATTGTTTTTGAACACCTGCTTAACAATATTGTTGAAATAAACCATAGCATTCCACTGGGAAAACTGTATGCAATCTGTCATCACTCCCTCCTTTCTTAATGAATCATCAGACTGTAACAACATATCATAATGTATGTATCTCCAAGGAGATATTTTCCATGTCTAAAACCTGGCAGTGAATTTAATTCTCAAATGCAGCAGGCTGAAAGATTAAGCGGCAACTTTTGTAATGAATAAATGAAAAACAGTAAAAGACTGTGCAGATAATAGTGCATGTTCTGTCTAGTACAGCAAAGCTTTCTTAATCTACCTAATCCCTACTGGAATCTAACCAGACCCTGAATGTGAATGCATTGTACATTAACAGCTGTCCTTGAAGACAAGCACACACTAACCTAAGAAGTATTGGGATTTGAATTAATAACTTCATAATAGCTTTTTTTTTTCAATCACAGACACTGCAGAGGAGTGAATTATGAAAAATTAAAGATTTCCTTAATCTGACCTATAATCCTCACTACAAATGAATCTAATGTATAATAAAAACAGTTCAAGAGACAGTCAAAAGCTGTGACCTGACCCTGACAATTATTTATTTATTTATGTTTATTTGTTTAAATCTGTATTATTCTTGATTTTAATAATCCACTTTTTGTCCAAAAAACATTAATTAAATAAATAAATAAATAAATAAATAAATATAGTTTTACTCAATCTTATTAGATGCATCCAGTTTAATATTGTTATTTTTAGTGAAAGTGATACAAGGAAACTCACACGAGAAACCCTTTAAATGAACTTCAGGTCAATAGTTATTTTTACTTGTTTTGTAATTTCTCACTTAAGTAAAAAGCTGTGATAAATGGAGACAAATATCATTAGGCTAGAAAAGCACAGGCCTTTGTGAACATGTATGTGAGTATTTTTAACCATTACAATACACATCACCCTGTTAGATTTATTATGGTAGTGATATACAGTAGTTAATTTATTATGAATAATATTGCACTTAAAAGGCATAATATCCACCTTAAAACCAGAAGTTATAAAACCAAAACATAAGAAAATAGCTGTATACAAAATGACCCAAAAATGTAGATATTAAAATGATGAATAACCTTCAAAACTCCCTCAAGGAGTTCTAAATCTTGGAATAAGTGTTTTATCCCGTGAGAGCCCCTAGTAACCTAGATTTTCATATCCGGTAACCTTTTTTTGTGGCAGTCTTCCTGTGGAGATTCTAGAATATTGCAAAATCACCACCAGTAATGAGTTTTTCCTCACCCATTGAAATGGTTCTGAGATTAAATTAAAAAAAAAAGGTATTTTGAAAATGTATTTGCTGGGTAGGCTTTTCTTATTACGAAATTCCAGATGAAGGAGGCAGTTGATTATTATGTGGTGTGTTTATCTGGCCTGCACAGTACTCACCACTTTCACACGGTGCCCAGGAGTAGCTGTAACTGCCCATGCACATTCCTTACGGCTTGGGTACTTGTCTGGCCAGTTGGGGCTGGTGATCACTCCACTGGAACTGTGGACACTGTGTTCGCATTCGGCTGTGGTGACAAATGACAGACACTAGATAGTTTCCATAAATATACAGTGGCAATAAAAATTAAAAATGAAAAAAAAAAAATTAAGTGGATATTGAGTTGTAGATTAAACATTTTTTTTGCAAATACTAGTGGTTAGCAGTAATGCGAACATCAAGCAAAGTTGTTACCAGACAAGACAGGCCCAATGCCTGGGAAATATGTTTATATGACAATAAAATGTATATTGTTAGCCCTCAAACGTTACAGCTTATTATCAAATCATTATTTTACAGTTGCTTAAAAACAAGTGTGTAAGGTAGACCATTACTATTTCAAACGCAGATCTCATCCTCCCCAAAGGGATATATGTCAAACCTGGCATCTGACTATCTTGTCCACATATGCTTTTTTTCCATCCAAGTATGATTTACTTACCCTTAGGTGACATAAACATCCCGCCCCTAAGTACTCACTTCAGACCTGCAGTGTATTCAGGCTGAGTTAACACTGACTGACAATCAAACCAACAACCTCCCAATCTGCTAGCTACTACATCATTTGGTTTGGTAATGAATTGTTTCACAGAGTTGGGGGGACTTAAAATATTTTAATAATGAAATAGAATATTGAAAAAACAAAGTGCAAATGGAAGTAGAGCATTCTTTGTTAAGGTTCAAGGGTGGAAGACAAGACCATGTAAAAATATAACTTAATAAATTAGAAGTTAACCACTTGTTCTGTTTCCTTTAATACCCACAACCCAGGTTCTAATTAAAGGGATACACATTCAATGTTTGTCAATTAAATTATATGTGCTGTTTTTTATTCAGGTTCACAATCAGTCAATTTGTCTGACTGAATTGGTTGGTTTTACTATTCTATGAAAAATTAACATATCTTCTGTGTATAGTATTTTAACAAAGGAAGCACTATAAGTGATTATTTTTTAGCACATTTGTTCAAAGAAATAACAACGGGTAACATTTAATAGGAATTGTAAAAAGGATTTTTTACAAACACGGTTTCTATGGCGTTTTCTGTACTTATACTTGTACTCGGAATTGCTTTTAAGAAGTATTTATCGGCATTTATGCCAGCACGGCAGTAAAAGACAGCCCTGGACAAGATGACAATAATCTGCTATTGATTGGTACCCAATTGTAAATGTGAGGGAAAGACCGCTTTTCTTGTTTTAAAATTTAATGAATGGATTTATTGAATACCTGCCTATAAAGCAATTATGAGTATGAGTAACAGCACACCCGTAATGGTTTCATTGTGTATGCACAAAGATAAATTCTAATCTGTCCTATATTAGAAAAAAAAAAATATATATATATATATATATATATATATATATATATATATATATATATATATATATATATGAGTAAAATGTAAGAATTATCTTAGTCTAGTATTGAATCTTAATTTTATTTTTTTCATTTCCTTAAAATATATATTATTAACCTTTATTACTTAAAGAGTAAGTAGCGGGGTTCCGAATGGTTCAAAATGGCCGCTCTAGTGCACTGGGGTTTTAGATCTGTCCTCTAAATCAGTGCAGGAAGAGAAATTAAAAAAAAAAAAACAAGTGCACTGGCTTTTCTGTTCTGTATCACATAATGGATTGTTGTTGCTCTGTTACCTGTTTGACAATGTGGGCAATAATCCTTACACTATCAGTGGACTAGAGCAGCCATCTTGAAGAGAGCTTTGAAACAGTCTTTAAAGTTATATGTGTAAAAATTTGTCAGGATGTTAACAATTAAAAAAAATAAAACAAAGGTATGTTATTTAAACAGTTGTAGCAACACGCAGGGAACGTGTAACACAATATTTTTCGGAACATCACTACTTAAACTTTAAGGAGCTTGAAAAGAAAATCATGTTTGGATGTGGAGGCTCCTTCTAGGCCATGTTGATGGTGTCTTGGAATTGAATGTACTGGTATAAGACAACAGCCTGGGGATTTTAGATGCTTGCCAAGGTTATTGTAGTTTAATAACATTAAAACTGATTAACCTTTCCTACACTAATGTAAGGTTAAGCACCAGACTCGATAACATTAGAAACCTAATGCTAAACACAAGTAGGATGCAAGATAGGGCTAAAATAATAATAATAATAATAATAATAATAATAATAATAATAATAATAATAATAATAATAATAATAATAATAATAAAAAATAAATAAAAAAAAAACATATTAGAGATTTTGGGCATTAATGTACATCCTTAGCCACGGGTGCAAATAGAACATTTCAGTTAGATAAGCAGTTCTCTAAGATTCTAAAGTGTAACATACAACTATGGCCAAAAGTTTTGCAGCATCTAGAATTTTAGGATTGAGTATTTTAGGATTAAATATATATTTAATTAAGATATTTTATTTAACATCATGTAATCAAAGAAACTACAAAATGATACTGCAAAAGTCTATCAGAAGCCAAAATATTAGTACAGTATTTCATGTTCGATTTTTGTCAGTTTTTCGTTAAGTATAAAAACTACAAAGCGGTATGTAATTCAATATGTCAACGTAACATTATTCAGTAGGTTTCATTCTACTTTATGAAGCAAAATTAGTTAATTCTACTAATATTTTACACAAACATGTTTATAAATTTGTAAAAGTCTCCTTTATTTTATTCATCAAACCAGAGATTACTTAACTGTGGTATTTAGGTCAGGATTTGACTATCTAAAAAAATAATTCAATTTTTTCTTCCTGTTCTGAAATGATTAAAATACAAAATGCCACGTTTAAAACATATAGTAGCAACTTTATCATTGACAGTTAACTAATTAAGTACAGTATGTGTGTCAGTCTAAATTTGTATACATTACAAATATTTGTTTAAGTACCGATCCTGTACTCATCGAGGAGTAATTGTCTAAACCTTCCTGGAAATATTTCTGTTAGCTTTAGTCTCGGAGAACACCTGAAGACTGTGTTAAGAATGGATCCAGGTAGAATGTAACTAAAATGTGATATGTTTGTATAAACAGGCCTCCAACACCCATATTAGAATTATACCTTTGAATGTATAAATTACAGTTCTAAAATGATATATTGGTCATGTCTGGCACATAACAGTCATTTCTATTTTAAATGACCTAATTACTGTATTTTTTAAAATTATTTTGATGAGGGCCTACTGAACACAACCTAAAGAAATGTATATCCAAACTTAAATGGTAAGTATACCTTTTTGGTTTTGAAACATCCCCTAAATGAATCTTGTTTTGGAAAATCAAAAGGAGAAACAAGAATGCCTCCCTCCTCGTTATTTTTTTCATTATCCTTTTTCAAAACCAATTGCTGTTTTTTAACTTTATTTCCCTGTTTTTCGTTTTTAACTAAATCATAACTTAATACCAAGGTTGTGTGTTTTTTTTTTGAACATCGGTTATTTCCCAATGCCATTGGTGAACTATCCAAAAAAATTACAGTACAAGCCAGCAGTCTGACAACTAACCTCTGCATAGTGTATGTTGTAACCCTGCACCCTAATTTCTCTTGGTCTATACAGACCCCCAATGTATAGATCTGAGAATATATGCATGGAATATAAAATGAGGGTTCAGAGACCCAGCTGCCCTAGAAAAAATTGCAATTCAACCGACACAAGACACAAACTTAACTTATAAGATCCTACAAATGAAAGTGTATCACATACCTTCTTTGCAGTCATGTTTGTTTTCATTTGGCACAAATCCATTGCGGCACTGACATACATAGCTCCCTATAGTGTTGATGCAGTCATGCTGACAGCCGCCATTGTCCTTGGAGCACTCATCCTTGTCTGTGGGAGAGTGTGAATTGCTTATTTCGAAAACAAGCAGAAAAACAAGACAACATGCTGGTGTGTTTGTCCAGAACAGAGTAAGCCATGGCAAGAGTCTCTGCAGCCTTCTAGAAAAAGAAGCCCAACATATTTTGTCATAGTTGTACCCATTCATTAACCTCTTGCTTTGAGTAGCTTACAGCTATTGCCAATCCGCTATGGTTCGTCTGTATTACTGTTTGTGCTACGTGTTTCTGTTACATAACTCATAAGCTTGTAGATGCAATACCATATTTTACACTATTAGGTATAGTACTATCAAACATCATGGCAAATGTTTAAAATAATTGTGAAATGTTGCAAATAATATTGCTGTGTTGCTATGTTATGAATTTCTTTTTCACAACCAAATTCTGAAATATATTGATATCATGTCTTGTTGATGATAATGTACAATTATATTTTTATGTGATTAATTAAGATTGAAAATCAAAGCAGGTGTCACTTCTTTTTTATTCACTGATAATGATATTTACTTCTGACAATTTAAATAAATCATTAAATAAATGGTTGACAATGAGCTTAGCTCTTGATGAATCTGGACATATTAAAACACACAAAGAATTCAGCAGTAGTTTTCAGAAACTAGAGAGTAAAGAGACTCATTTTTTCTCACAAAAAATGGCATATTAGATGTAGCTGGCTCAAGGCAACCACTAAGCAGACCACTCTGTTTATTAGCAAACAAATCCTCTAAGAGAGGTTTTACTGAAGCTGAGGTTAGCAGAGGAAATATGACCTGAGTAAAACAGCCACTTAATTCCCCACAGCAGGAAGAAAAGCCAAACTACATTAGCAGACAGTCATTTCAAGAACAGGTAGTCAGATGCCACCATTCTAAATCAGCTGTCATTTCAGGCAGGACTGGCCTGTTCATTAAACCAAAACTGGCAGACTGTTTCTGACACATACTTACTATACTGCCATGTTGCAAATAGCTCCTGTCATTTCAACATGCGGTGAAATGAAAGTGCAGTTACTTGTTACAAATACATCTAAAAATCAGAGGATGTTGAAACTGAAAGGGAAGCTCAATCTCGTTTCCATGTGTTACTAGGAGAAATGTTGATTTCTGATATCCTTTGGGAGTAAAAAAAGACTAAAATAGAATACACTTTTATGTTTGTTTTCTTTTGTTTTTTGTCAAGTATGTATTAAAAAAATTCCAGATCTCCCACACTTAGTAAGAGTCTTCTCAATACATTTCCCCTTTATACAGTTGGATGTACATTTTATTTTACAAGTCAATACTTATATGTATTAACATCATATTGTGAAATTTCACAGTAAAATGCTTCAGAAAATTCCATACATAACTTCCGTGCAAGTCATTAATCTTGCAGGGCCTGTATGTCTCTGAGCCCTGCATGATACCTACACCTTTCTTTATGGGCAGCAGTGTGGAGTAGTGGTTAGGGCTCTGGACTCTTGACCGGAAGGGTCATGGGTTCAATCCCAGGTGGGGGACACTGCTGCTGTACCCTTGAGCAAGGTACTTTACCTAGATTGCTCCAGTAAAAACCCAACTGTATAAATAGGTAATTGTATGTAAAAATAATGTAATTGTATATAAAAATGTGATATCTTGTAACAATTGTAAGTCGCCCTGGATATTGGCGTCTGCTAAGAAATAAATAATAATAATATAGGTTATTCTGAGTTCTTTTTTATATACTAGTTGATTGGTAAGCTTTTTTGTGCTCGAATGCTGGTACGGTTTTACACCATGTTAGTAAACCGCTCCAGGTAACATGGTATTCATAGTCAGGTGCATGCATCTTTAGGAAATTATTCTTGAGTGTTTTTTTGGGTAGAGAAAGCAAGGTTGAGTTCCACTCTCAGTTAGCAATGGTGATTCATTTGAAATCTAGTAAAATAAACATAATGAAATGTAAAATAAAAACACATAAATAAGCACTGTGAATGGAGTTACGATAAAAGTTAAATATTAACAATGCCTGAAATTAAAAAAAGAAAGGATTTTGAGAAAATAAATTGGCTAGTGAGATTCATTCTGTTCAAACCTCAAAGGCTAAGACCACTATGGAGCATAACCCTTTTGTTTTTTTTTTTTGTTTTTTTTTTACAGAGCCATATAATATGATACAAACAATAAGATATGCTTTTCTGATACGCAACAAAATGTATACCCTTTAAAACTGCAACATTTAATAAGGGGAAACCTGGCATTACATTGTTAGTAATTTAAAAACAAGGGATTTAAATGTAACCGTGTTAATAACAGAGAACAAATGTTTGGTAGCAAGAAAACATTTGTTGCTGACAGATGGAAACCAGTCTCCCAGTTTTGAATGGATGCTTTTTCAGTCCGACAGAGTAAGGAAAGATCCATTCCCAGTAATACGTGTTAGATTCTGAACCAGTCAGAGGACATGTGGTCGTACCTCTGAGACCCTCAGAGGCCGCCAGTCTCTCAATAATACGTACTCGGCCTGAAGTGGCAACCTGCACCAAGTCCTTGCAAGATTCAAAAACAAACATTTTGTCTTTGCAGGAAGCTTCCTTGTCTGTGAAAGAAAACGTACCAAGATGGCACCAGAGGTGAGTGTGTGCTCGGCACATCCATGCCAATTAATGATCTGATATTTTGTGCTTTTTATTTTAAAAAACCTTATAAACCATCACAATGCTGTAGTTATTCATACACAATTAAAGTTGTTACTACTTTGCAACAAACCATTTTTAATATGTTAATACAAACCAGAGTGGGGAAATTATTTGCTTCAAATTCCTCTTTCATACAGTAGTCATACACACACTGTTTGTGATTTTGTTTTACATTTGAAAAAAGATATAATGGGAAAAATGTTCCTTGTGATATTTAGTTGAGCATGATCCGCTGTTTGACAAACAAATATATATTATCTCTACACAGTTATACAGTGAACTATATTTAACTGCTTTTAAATAGTATACTTGCTGTTTACTTGTTTGCAGACTGTTTATCACCATGGCAACCAAAGGATATTTTGACCATCAAGTTGTGGTAAAGCATTGCTAAAAACCTAGCTATTGATTGTAGCTTTTCATTTTAAACATCTGTCTACAATTTTTTCACTGAGGATTTAATGGACTTCAGGTAGAAACATTTGCCAAACATTAAAAGGCAGATTTACGACCCTTCTGCTTGCCTCTGAAAGTAAATGACTGAAACATGCACAGCAGATATTCTTTATCACATTCTGTAAATGACAGAAAATGCCACATTTATTAAGCCTTTGCAAAAGTCTGAACGACTTTTTATGAAGAAAAAAGAGAAAAAATTTGCAAATCATAGTAAATCTCGCTTGTCGTTCCAATACCTTTACAATTCTCACAGCAAAACTCAGCAAGTAGAATAATAACCTCTGTGTGGTTAAATAGGTGGCTGTTAAGAATGCTCTGTTTGTTATCCCTTGGTGTTGGGCAGTCTCAAGTTGGAGTCACACATACAGCACAGGCAAAGAAAACACACACACACACACACACACACACACACACGCACACACACACACAAAACCCTTGCTCTTCAATATGTGCACATGTACACAAAGTTACATGTTCTGAGAAGAGTTTTCAAAGAACAGGATTTAGTACAGTAGGGTAGGAACAGAAGCTGAATGGGGTTCCCATTTCACATTTTTCTGAGCTTGATGGCACTTATTCATAACAAAATGCAGAACCTTACACTGCCTGAACATGGACGTATTAATGGAGGTCAGTCCAACAAATTATCTGGGGCAACTACCAGATCACTGGATTATTTAGCACTTGGTATCACAGTTTTCACTTTAGAATAAAATGCATTCAAACTAGACAAGCATAGACCCTGCCATGACCAGGATACAAAGATGAAGATTAACCTAACCCATGAGGAGAAATACGTCACTTGTCAATTGCTATACTAAGAAAAAATGTCACCATGTCACATGCGTCAGATATGCTTCACCTCTTCATTATAGACAGACACCTAGTCATCTCAGTGACATTTCTTTTTAGTAAACTGTCATTTTACATTAGGTTATCTACTCAGTACAATAATTGGTGCCAGCAAAGTAAGTAGACAGGTTTAATTGCTAGATTACTTGTTTATATCCATCTACGCCATCTATACCACAAATGATGCAGAAAAAAGAGATTGGCATTTCAAAATTGCATTACAATCTGTGGTCTGGCACACTAAAACTCAGCCTTCCTGCAAATTCTATATTTCTGGTATAGCATGAAGAATATTATAGTGTATAGTATAGTGCAATGTTTACAGTAAATACTTTTTCAGTGACCCTGTTTTTAATTAGCACTATTATAAATAGCATTTATGCAGTATATCTCAATGCAGAAAGGAAACAAAATAATAGATAATGTATGACCTTTGCATCCAGTGAATGATGACACTACACACAAACAATGACATTTGGTTACTATGCAATACGTTTGCATACTTACTCTGAAACAACAATATAAACAATATTGAAAACCATGAAATCTTATATAACTGCTTCATTAGTGGCAATTACCTCTTGCTGGACAAAAAGAAAGAAAGGGAAAAAAGGACAGTGGCATACCTGAAAAGAAATGTGCCTTGAAGCCCTTCTTTGATACCGTGTTGTCGGATTTAAACTCTATTCTCATGTTGTTGTACTGGGACGTGATAACTTCAGGCACTTCTGTTCCACAGTACTTTCCATTCAGTTTGGAATCTGAGGAAAGGCCACTGCGGACTTCTATATAATCATACTTGCAAATCTAAGTTAGAGCAAAAGTTATTCTCGTTATCAGTGACATTATCAGTACATTCCAGCACATTAAAAGGCAAACTAATACACATAAATAATGTCTTAAGAAAATCTAAATATCAAGTATTGAATTAACACATTAATGTTCATATTGTTGTAAGGACAGATTTGTCAAGTCTTTAATCAAAGTAGGAACATGTATCCTTCCCTCCCCCTCTCTTTTTATCCTGTATGGCCGAGACACATTATTCAGCATATCATTTTAACAGTTGTCATTTTCACATAAATACAAATCTTTTCTCAGAAACCAAAGGATTATCCCTTTCTTTCTTAACCACAATTTGTTACAGCCTTCCTACATAAAAACTTCTAAGCTCCTTAGAAGGGCATTTTAATAATGTAATAATGATTATGTCTGGAGGGTTTTGATAGCTGTATCAGCTTAAAAGAAGCAAGATCATTCTGTCAGGACTAAACAGGAAGAAATGGCAACAACTGCATGTATATCGATTACTCCGACTGAAAGATAATCTCTTGAACTTTAAAATACCGTAACATCTACTCTATAAATCTGAATGAAAGCTTTTAAATACCTCTATTTTTTTCAAGATTAAAACATGCTCCTATCTCACTGAAAGCTTTCGCAGCAGAAGTCATAAAAGACTTCCCGGACTACAGGCCCCAACACCAGTTTTAATTTGAAAGGCACTTGTAGAAAGACTTATGTTAAGTAGCAAATAATATTTCTTGTGAATAACTTATGTGTGTGTTTGGGCGGAGGTGTTGGGAGGTTAAAGAAATCACTTACTTCATTTCCCTCAAGCTCAAAAAACTCAAACTGCATGGAGATCCGGTAGTGAGTAGGAGCAACCACTTGCCACACACAGTTCTTATTGGGAGGATATTCCTTGGGCCAGCCTGGCGTTGTAATAGTTCCATTCAGTTTGGTCAGGAGACCACCACAGGCGGCTTAAATTAAAAAAAAAAAATCATCGAATGATATTTAGTGCCAACAATTTAGCATTCAGATTGCATTCTGGTTCAGTTTTTTTTTCTGTTCTAGAGTTTCTTTTCCGTCAACAACTTTTAATTTCTCTGCCTGGTTCATTGTTGCTAATCATGGTCCCATTTTCATTCAAGTAGGAGCTATCTATTCCGTGGAAAGACTGTTTGCTTGTTCCACACTATTCAATTAAGGACCATCGAGTTTACTGGCCTGGTCGTTGGCATCCCAGTATAGTTTGGTTGCTGAGCTATATTTTATTTGCAGAGCTACATAAACATTAAAGTATACCCTTTCTAGCTTTTAAACATTTAAGTGCAACCCCTCACCTTCTTCTACCCAAGCCTGCATTCTTGTAACACAAGCATGATTAGAGGCGCTTATTTCTGCAACCGTACTACAGAAAGTTTTCTTGGTTTTACACAAGGTTAGCATTTACAGCTGGGTTGATAAAGGTTCTGTTATACACATTAGTTGTTTGTAACTGCAATTCCATGACAGGGGAAATACAATATTAAAAGCTTCCTTTCATTTGTTATGATATATAACATACATATAATGCATACTGTTTAACTTAGTTTGAAGTACAGTATATGGAGTTGTTCATGTCTTGGCAGCTGTCTGCGTGTTTCAAGCATGACTTAAAAAAACACCCACTCTCAATGAAGCACCCTATTCGTTTACTAGAATGAGGTTAATAACTTAGAGAAAAAAAAAAATATTAGCCTTGTTGTGTTCATTGAACCAGCATACAGTTCTGAATGTGTACTGTACCTTCACAACTCTTCTTGTCTGGAGCAAGTTCATAGCCAGGATCGCAGGCACACTTGTAGCTACCCAGAGTGTTCACACATCGCTGTTCGCACCCTCCATTGTCAGGTTTGGCACATTCATCTTCCTCTGTGAAGAAGGGAAGAAATCAGAGCACATTAATTAAGAACCATCGCTTTCCTGAGCTGAGGCAGTAAAACAATAAATGGATGTTACCCTAGGGGGCAAGGAGTTGTGTGTACACCATTATTACTGTCTGAGATGATTTATTTCTGCTGAGCGGCGCACTTTAGAAATACTAAAGACCTGCAACTGAGAAAATAAAAGTCTTATTCGGCCATTCCTAACAAAAGCTGATGACATCTGCAGTTCAAATTTATAAGAACCTCTGAGAGGTTGTGTAACAGTAACAATGAAAGGGTCATGTACATAACTGCGTGACTGACTGGAAATCCAGAGCTGTGACATGTTTTTAGGACTATCTGCAACCTTATGGTTTTCTATTAAATTATTATTAAAAGGTTACCCATGAGGCTACCTAATTGAGACCATAATGGTCCTTGGGCAGGGCCAGGTTGATCTTAAAACATCATCAATACTGCTGAGTGGGAGCATTCTGAACAGTGCTAAAGCTAATGCAAAGTTAAAGCAGTACATCCTTACTACAGTTACAATAAATAATGTACTCCTATAAAGTTATAATAGCAACTATTCAATAGATTTACTAACTTGTATTAAGTCATTATTATTTGTGCACTTTGGATTTGTAAAGAGTATAACATATTTTAAATGCACAATCCTTGCAAAAGTTATTCATAATCATACAATTAAGACTTTGTGAGACTTTTGCACAGACCAGAATTGTTTGTACTGCTACTTTATTTATTTATTTATTTATCTCTTAAGCCTCTCCTGTTACTGTCTAAGCACAAAGCAATAAGCATTGACTGTGAAGAAATCTGTTATCTTACCTTTTTCTAATAACTTGCTGCAAGAAGGCAGTATCAAACCCAAGGCTTTGGGATTCAGACCTGCCTAGTTCCCCAGGCTGTGTTATAATTAATTTTATTTGTATATATATTAGAGCTGTTGTTTGGAGCTAAGGAGTTTGGGGATTAAGGTGGGAGTAGTAGTGTGGTATAGCAAACATTATGGAAACACTGACTCTTTTTCACATAGCTTATTCCAGACATTAGGCGTCCTAAAATTAAGAAATAAATAATGCTTGGTGTATACAAGTTTCTTTTTTTATAATGATTTGTGTTTTACTATGTAACATTAAGAGAGTAACAGCACTGTAATTTATAGGTTTTCTTTTTCTTCAGAATCACAGTTTGATAGTTGTGTAGATTGAATGCCCTTCTAGTAATAAAAACTGAACTTAAAGTTCAAATGGCACCATCAAAAACACTGCTATTTTAGTTCTTAATTTTCATTATATCAGATAGCAGCTACAGTGCACTGTCAACTAAGCACCTGTTGCAGTCAAAGATAATTCTGACAAAAATAAAGATTCCCTCACCAACGTACATAATCTTCCTAAAATAAGAGATTTGAGCAAGACACATCTATGGGATTTATATATATATATTTTTTATTATTATTCATTTCTTAGCAGACGCCCTTATCCAGGGCAACTTCCAATTGTTACAAGATATCACATTATTTTAACATACAATTACCCATTTATACAGTTGGGTTTTTACTGGAGCAAATCTAGGTAAAATACCTTGCTCAAGGGTACAGCAGCAATGTCTCCTACCTGGGATTGAAACCACGACCCCCCGGTCAAGAGTCCAGAGCTCTAACCACTACTCCACATTGCTGCCATATATGTATGTGCTACTGCCACAAAGGTTTCCATAGTTTCGGAAACATATTGCATTTGTTATATTTCTAAATACCTTAAACTGAAGTTTGAATAGGATCGCCCACACAATTGTACTGGCCTTCAGTTTAAAACAACAGTCTCGTAGTTATTAAACCAATAAACAATAGACATATTAAAAGCATGTTTTGCTTATTTTTTATTTTTGTATTTCTTTTTTGCTTATTTTCTAGGTGGTTCTTTAAATGTATTTATTTATTTATTTATTTATTTGCATTAATGTAGCTATACATTTAAAAAAAGGGCATCGTTTTGTGGAAGAAGTGTGTGGCAGGGCGAAAGCCCTAAATGTAAATTGTGTATGTCTGTGTGGTGTGAATATAGGGTTGGTAGGGAGGGGGTTAAAATCCTCCCTGCCATAATACATGTGAGAATGTGGCTGGAGTCTTAATTGAATTATTAATGGTTAATTAGGCTCCAGCCACATGGTATTTAGGGAGGGGAAAAGGCTTTGTTTGGGGGTTGGTGTGTAGGTGAGTTTGGAACTGTGTGTATACTGTGTTGGGAGGTCTGTAGTGAAGGCGAATGCCCAGCCTACAGTCGGTAGTAAATATTGTTTTGTTTAAACCTGTTATTTTGGCCCTTGTGCCTGTTTATTTGTTCCTGTTTATTTTTTCCGGTTTAGGGTTACTAAAAATGCGCAACAGCGCTTAAACTGCAGCTTTTTTTGTCTTTGAGCCTCCTTCCTGACGCTATCCTGCTAGAAAGTGATAAAACAAAAATGTCTCATTTCATAAAGATTGTACCTTTGAAGAAGTTTGCAGCAAATCCAGCCTTGTTGACTGTTCCATCCGAAATGAATTTCATCCATAAGATATTTGAGGTAGATCGGATATCCTCTGGCTTATCATAGCCACAAAAACGGCCAATCAGAGGGCTGTTCTCTGTGTTCCCATCTCTCACCTCCAGGTAGTCATAGGCACAGTTATCATGTCTCTCAATCTGCCAGAACATACAAGAGATCAATATCAGAGCATACTCTTTCCATTCTCATACTTGCTTATGGTTTTAATAATAATCCCAATGTACCCTATTTTTTGTATTATTCAATAACTCCTGCAAATCCTGGATTCTCAAATCCTTTACAAATTGAGTTACTGTAGTATTAGTGCTGCATGTCTATTGCTGTTAAAAAATGAAAAGAAAATTATAGGTTGACAGAAAATTGACAATATTGTTCTATTATGAAACAATTCAGTATTATTATAGAGACTATATAATAAGAGATATTAATACTACTCATATTTTTACTTAATAAAACATTAATCATCTTATCATGAAAACAATATTATCTTTCACCAGCATGTGGCTTTCTCAATTATTAACATATGAAAACATTTACATAGCAGTTTTAAGGCTGGGATCTTGTCCAACATAAACAGTGTCTTACAGATCACAGAACTTCCAAAACTAACAAGTGTCAGCACCTGTACTAATTGAGTTGTGGGGTTAGAATTTCATATTCTGCTTGCAGGCCGCCCTCTTCTAAATCCTTACATTTGTGTGAATGAAACGATGGTTTGTTGCCAGTGTGCTTCCTATGAATGTTGCCAATGTTTCACTGGATAGACTGAGACTGAACCTGGAATTCCGCTACACTGTGTACACTGAAGAAGTCCTATGCGTCACAAGCCGATGAAAGCTACGAGGGTTATTTATTCACTTTACTTTCGGTTCTGTCCTGCACTTTCTGTAAGGTTGGTATTAGGGTTTCTAATTTGTTTTAAGTAAAGTGATCATTCAAAAACACACATGGTGAATTTAACATATTTTCAACAGCAATAATTTTGACAAAAGTTTGCCAGCTAGTGTCATTTAACCACTTTTTGTATTGAAACATCTTTGGACGTATACAGTGGCAAAAAATCAAAGAGCAGTCATCTGCGACTAGGCTGCTTTGCAGACTAATCAAAAAGCATTTGTGAATTGATTCCTCATAAGTTTGTACCCCATAATGCCAAAAGTCACTGCTGAGGGGGGAAAGGCTAGAAGCATCAATTTTAATGTGTTTGCATTTAATGGCAAATATGTAAAATTGATTCATTCATGGCATATTTCATGTGCTATAATGCGTTATTATTTTTTGTTTAAAGTTCATGGGGGTTAATAGTGCTGGAAAAACACATACCTCAAAATATACAGGCTGAAGAAAGTAATCCATAAAATGCAATGCTTTAATAACAAGAAGTTATTATGCTTTGCCTAGGTTTTGATAGAATTAAGGCTTATCTACACAAACAAGAGGCTCTTTTATTTTTTAATTTGTCACTTTATTCAAGAACAAAAATAGAATGATTTTCAGTAATTAGAACACACTCTAAATAGACAAACATACACAGTAATCTGATTTACAGATTATGCCACTCAATGAGCTTACTGTTGCTGAGATGGTCATCTTCCATTGTTTCACGCTGTACTTACAGGTACTGCTTTTTAATTGCTCACTCTGCCACTGCTGACCATTTAGGGAAGCAAGAAAACTAACAGACATAGATTACATATCACAAAACACCAGTGATTTCCTTGAAACTTTTTCTCAGGCTCTGCTCTGCTTTTATAGCAAGTTGCAAAGAGAAGCAGAGGGCCCATTTATTTTAATATATTGTAAAATAAATGTGTGAGTGTGTGTGTGTGCTTCTGTACGTGTGTGGTACTATGATAAAAGTAAGCCAGAGAGGTGAGGGGAGTAGCTAAAATTAATCAACTGATAATAATCCAGTGCTCCTAAGGCCTTAGAAAAAGAGAATAATTCAAAGCTTTTACCTCAAAAGCCTGAAAACTTAATCCCACATTGTAGTTTTCTGCCACTGTTATCTTCCATACACAGTCCTTCATTGGTCTGTAGTCATCTGGGTAGTTGGGGGATTGAATCTGGCCTGCGTCTTTGCTGATCTCACCTCCGCAGATGGCTGATAAAAAATTGATTTAGAACATGGTTGTCAGGAGGCTCAAATCTGGTTGGCAGGCTTCCTGGTTCAGAAGTCACTGCACTGAATAAAGCATTCTGCTCCAAGACTCTGTATTTAGGATATTTTATAGCAGTCAGAGGTTAACACTTTCTACAGCCAGCTCTCATTATAACGAACTCCCAAGGACCAGAAAATATATTTTTTGTAAACCGTATAGTTCCAATTAAAATCCAAAGCTTTTGAGGACTGTCCTCTTTAAAATATGTTGACTGTATTCCCTCTACAACTACTTAAATGATGTGAAGAAGACCCAATACAGGTAATGCCATGTATAAACCTGCAATTAGATTTGTGTTTGATTTACACTGAATGATTATTAATTCTATTTTTCATTATAGTGAGCATACTGTCATTCTTTATTGCTTTACTTATTGAGTGCATAATATATCATCTTAGAATACCTTCATAGACAGCAGCAAAGCCTTTCCCCACCCAGTTACTGCTACTGCGGAACTCTATCCACATCCGACTCTCTGTAGATGTCAGAACCTCCGGGACTTTGTCCCCACAGAATCTACCTGTAAAAGACAAAGGCTGCTTACTTTTTGTTTTGTTTTTTGTCAGTGGAGATTGAATATGTTAGACACTGACATGTGAGATCTTCTCTTTACTTGTTTAAAAAATGGAAGTAATTGTAGATTCAAATTAACCACTGCGAGGAAACAAAATGTGGTCCCCATGGCAACAAATGAAATGAACATGGCGTTTAAGGCCATACTAAATAAATCACCTTTTATATGAAGAAAGAAACAATATGTGTTCCCATTAAGTTGACCTTACTTGACCTCAAGCCACATACATCACCTTCTCTTTGTTTACAACAAAGTGTTTCATGGTGAGGGACTGAGTAGTATATTTAAAGGGGTCCTCAACAGTATCACAGCATTTTTTTAAGTGGTTCTCATTTTGAATTTCATGCCCTCTTTAGCTTGTAAGTCATAGGCTTCTAAGTTAGAAAATAACCTACTTCAGACATGTCAAGGAGCCTCAATTCATATAGGGCTTGGTTCTCAAACTACTTCTAACTAATTAAGTTTACACATTGTAGTTTTTCACAATTTGTAGATGTAAATTTGAATACGATAAGAGGGGATTTTCAAAAAGTCATGTAGGCTACCCAGCTACCTAACTGATGTCTGATAATGTTTCAATGAAGTAACTGAAGCATTTTCCTTGACGGTAATAAAGAAACAAATGTTACAGATCCATATAATTTAGTAAAACATTAAACATAATTCAGCCATTAGTATATGTTAGTATAAGATTTGCATGTCCATATCCATTAAGGCTTACATTATTATTATTTGTTTAGTTAGCAGACGCCTTTATCCAAGGCGACTTACAGAGACTAGGGTGTGTGAACTATGCATCAGCTGCAGAGTCACTTACAACTACGTCTCACCCGAAAGACGGAGCACAAGGAGGTTAAGTGACTTGCTCAGGGTCACACAATGAGTCAGTGGCTGAGGTGGGATTTGAACCGGGAACCTCCTGGTTACAAGTCCTTTTTTTAACCACTGGACCACACAGCCTCCTATATGAAAGCTTGCAAATATTTAAAATGTAAAACTGCAAAGCAGTTTTATATGTAACAGTTAGGGATACTGTAGTTACAACACCTTCTAGGATATGTAAGTTGGTGCAAATGCACAATTTAAAAAAAGATTTATTACCAAGTAAGGGTGCTTTCCTCCAGTAGCCATCTCTGACTTCTATGTAGTCATACCAGCACAAACTGCTTTTGTAAAGATCCATTGTTGTAAAGTTCAGGACAATCTGGAACACAAATAGATATAGACAAATAAATAAATTTTCTTTTTGTGTGTTTTATTTACAATACTTACTTCCCCTTCATACAGCTACATTAGGACCTCCTACTGGAAAGAGATGTTACATCTCAGTGGGATATAGTAGGTATATAAATAGGAAGGAATTTGCATCCGGTGAAAAGTCCAAAGAACTTTTATTTTATGTGCTGCTGTTCAAGAACACACACCACAGGCTAAAACATAACCTCATATTTAAAAAAAATGTAAATGTTTAAACCGATATGTGTTGCAAAGTTTTTTGTCTTTTATTCCTAACATTGGTGGTCAGTGTTACAATTAAATAAAGGAAACAGACAGGACAGACTATGAGTTGAAATTTGCCACTCCATCTTCACTGAATATTTAGTATTATTCTGAGCAAGGAAGTAGATTTTCAGCTATCATGAAAAAAAGCCCATCAGCTGGTACCAGTGTTGTAATCGAGTCACAAAAATTGGGACTCAAGTTGAGTCGAATCACCGGGAGGCAAGACTTGAGTCGAGTCGAGTCGAGTCTTTGACATGCCAAGCTCGAGTCGAGTCGAGTTGAGTCTTTGGCATGCCGAGCTCGAGTCCAGTCGAGTCTTTGACATGCCGAGCTCGAGTCGAGTCTTTGACATGCCGAGCTCGAGTCAAGTCTTTGACATGCCGAGCTCGAGTCGAGTCGAGTCTTTGACATGCCGAGCTCGAGTCGAGTCGAGTCTTTGGCATGCCGAGCTCGAGTCGAGTCTTTGACATGCCGAGCTCGAGTCGAGTCTTTGACATGCCGAGCTCGAGCTCGAGTCAAGTCTTTGACATGCCGAGCTCGAGTCGAGTCTTTGACATGCCGAGCTCGAGTCAAGTCTTTGACATGCCGAGCTCGAGCTCGAGTCAAGTCTTTGACATGCCGAGCTCGAGCTCGAGTCAAGTCTTTGACATGCCGGGCTCGAGTCGAGTTGAGTCTTTGGCATGCCGAGCTCGAGTCGAGTCTTTGACATGCCGAGCTCGAGTCGAGTCGAGTCTTTGACATGCCGAGCTCGAGTCGAGTCGAGTCTTTGACATGCCGAGCTCGAGTCGAGTCGAGTCTTTGACATACCGAGCTCGAGTCGAGTCGAGTCTTTGACATGCCGAGCTCGAGTCGAGTCGAGTCTTTGACATGCCAAACTCGAGTCGAGTCTTTGACATGCCGAGCTCGAGTCGAGTCGAGTCTTTGACATGTCAAGCTTAATTCCCTTAACCATATGAAAGGGAATTTTGTGGCATTTAATTTGATATGTGATGTAGAGATCTTGCTTCTAAGCTTAAAACATAGCAGCTACAAGGAAAACAGTCCAAGTAATGCAACTTAGGTGAAATCAGAGTTTTAAAACCATTGCGTACTCACACATGAATGCTCCAGTTCAAAATCAATAAACTGAACCTAATTCGCTTAATATTACAGAAAGAAATGCATCTTGAAAGGCTTAAGAGTTTAGCATAATAATGCGTGTTACACAATACTGGTAAGTAATTTCCTTTATTTTCAGATAAAAAATAGTTGTTTACTAATGCATTTAAAAAAATAACAAAAATATTTCACAAAGAACACATTGCATCATAAACCTTTAATCACCTATACTTAGCACAATAAAATCCCAGTACTTTGTCAAAATAAAATCATTAATGTAGTTTAAATGTGCAAATGTACGGTAATACTAAGAAGTCAATTGTATTTTGAGTAACCTGACTAACGTAAAAGACTGGTATTGTAGCTGCTGTTTCATAAACACATGCAAAATACCCCAGCAGCAAAAATGAACAATTTTTTTTTTTTTTCACCAGTATAATAATTGATCTGTTCACCCACTATGACAAAATCCACAGACCACTTCTTAAAAATTCATTGCAAACAATACAGTTCTGTCCTCAACCTCCTTTCATCTGACAATGTTGATTGTGCCTATTTCCAAAATCATGCTGCAAATCAAAAAGCAAAACATTTTTAATCTAACTAACTCTAAAACATCTATCTATGATGCAAATCCTGATGTATTAAATTAATCAAATCTAGATCTGATTAACTCAATTTGGGAATTCTGGAAAAAAAAAAGATGACCGTGCAACAGTTTCATTGATCATCTGTACCGTGTGATATAGTGCCAGTGGCAGGGTGGCCAGATGCTACTCATAAAATCCCCCTATTGGTGAACCAATTTCCCCCTATTTTCAGACTTTTCCCCCATTTACACAATACCTATTGCGTGTATTTACTGCCCTAGGATTCAAAAATAATTCAGGTGTTGCTGTAATTAATTAAAATATTAGGCATCACGAAGAAAGTTTTCTAGTCCTCGCTGCTAGAAATGCTGTAAATGTGGCTTGTGAATTTCTGGAGTATATGTGTGGTTGGCTGAAATATTTAACATCCAGGCTTCCTGACTTCACTGACTGACAACCTTGACTTCACTGCCTTCACTGACTGACAACCTTGAGAAGGAATAGACAAGGATGATTAAAGTGTTAATGACTCCTGTATATTTTGTGTACTTTGTCAATGTTTTTAGATAATTGAATAAACTGTAACATTATTTATGAGGCATTGTTAAATTTAACTAAACCATAAATGCAGTAGATTTTTTAAATTTTTTTTTTAAATGAAGCAACTGCTATATGTTTGTTTGTTGATTTGTTAATCCTTTAAATCTCAATGCTTCTCTACCACAATTAATGTATAATAATAATAATAATAATAATAATAATAATAATAATAATAATAATAATAATAATAATAATGTATCACAGAATTTCTATGAAAATATTTTCTGTAAATCAAGAGAAGTCATACAAAATCTACATGTTACCTATCTACTATATTCAATGCAGTGGAGGAGTATGCCTGTGTGGATTGTGGAGGAATCAAGTGTAAGGCGGGACTTATTGTAAAAGGCGTATACTATTGGCTATTGCAGTAAGCCATCACTGTCATAAGGTAGGGTTAATATTTTTAAAAGATCATGAGAACACTATGGGAAAGTACTAAGGAGCTCACGACAGAGGACATAAAATCCCCCATTTTTAGCTGAAGCCCCCAATTTGAAAAATATTTCCCCCCACGTCCCCCCCCCCATGCAACATTTCCCCCTATTTTTTCCCCCATGGCTTTGGTTTCCCCCCAATCTGGCAAGTGGCTCTAGGCTAAGGGAAAAATAAAAATACAATTAAAGCTCCAGAAAGTTGTTGGTGTGTTCATTTCTTGTACAGTGCATTGTTACGTTATATTCCGCGCACACAACATTTTTTTTTTTTAAGTTTATAAGCTTGTACTTGAGTTTGGATTCGCAAGTGGTAGTTTGGATTTTAAAAACAGTTTACAATTTTAGCAAAATTTTGCTTTTTTGGAAGTTACTTTTTGCTTTCTAAAACATTTTTTTAAAACATATTATAAATCAAATATGAGAAATCACAGAACAGCATTTCCAAACATTCCTATATCTCTTATCTTGTCAATGTCATCCCGTGCATAGCATGATTGGTGTGTTAAAAATAAAATGCTCTAAATAAAAACATAGCAAAATGGAAAATCCTGTTATTAACTTCAACCTTTGTTTTAATTTGGATAAGTGATTGGGACATATTATGTACCAATGTCACTGGCTGTAAATTCACTCAAACATCAGCATTACAGACCAAAAATCACCAAGGTGGTCTACAGACAGTCCCAATATCACTGATATACGAATGTACTCACAGCCAGATTTCAAAAATGTTCCTACCGCATTTAAGTTTTAAGCTTACGTAAATAAAAATCTGTTGATTGACCCACCAAATAAGTATTGATTGGTAAGAAATAATAAAAAATGACCAAAAACTATTTAAGTTATTTTAGACACAGTTTATTTTAAGTGCTGGTAGGATGCAGACTGCTTATTTCTCCCTGTCTACTCCACAGTTCATGTGAACTTGACGAGGCAGGTACTCTAGATTTATCTTCCATGCCGCTGACGCTCTTCTTTCTGCCTCTATGTTGTCACGTGCTCCTCTCTCTCATAAAGAGGCAGGGCTTGTACGCACCAGAAGAAGGGGCTGTGGTTATTGAAAACTAAACTGAATGTGTAATTTATCTTATCATAAAGACTATGACTCAAGTCAAGTGGAGACTTCTGGGCCAGGGCTCAAGTCAAGTCGAATCTTTTGAGCAGAGACTCGAGTCGAGTCGAATCTTTTGAGCAGAGACTCGAGTTGAGTGGAATCTTTTGAGCAGAGACTCGAGTCGAGTTGAATCTTTTGAGCAGAGACTCGAGTCGAGTCGAATCTTCTTGCAGGGACTCGAGTCGAGTCAAATCTTTTGAGCAGAAACTCGAGTCGAGTCGAATCTTTTGAGCAGAAACTCGAGTCGAGTCAAATCTTTTCAGGAGACTCGAGTTGAGTCGAATCTTCTTGCAGGGACTCGAGTCGAGTCAAATCTTTTGAGCAGAGACTCGAGTCGAGTCGAATCTTTTGAGTAGAGACTCAAGTTGAGTCGAGTCTTCTTGCAGGGACCCGAGTCAAGTCATTTGATGACTGTTAACTAGGCAGTGTGAGAATACCTGTACGGAACACATAGATTACTTCTGTCACCAGAGCTGTTCAAACAGCATTTTCTAAAACAGTTATTTCATTGTAACATATGGTAAGAAATAATGAGAGTTTTAATGCCAGTCTTACTACATTTACAGTCGATGATTCCAAACAATTGCTTCACACTTTGAACCTCAGGACTGCAAACTAAATCACACATAGAAGTAATAGCATCAGCGTCAATGCCATAACAAATAACATCTCCACCCCCAGCTCCACCCCAGCGATCTTGTAGCCTTTTAGGTCTGTCTTTGGCAATACAAAGACTGAAATTATTTTGTGACGTTTTTGGCCATGCATTTAAACATTGCAATTTTCTTCAGTAGCCAAAAAATCCCTCTGGAACAATTTGCAAGGGTAAAGACAATGAATTGTGTAAAAACATCAGAAACTAACAGTGAGGTATGTTTACGCAATTTGGCCTGTGACTAAGGAAATGAAACAATTGTATCTTTCAGGAGCATACACCATTTTAAATCCTAGAGGTATCATTTGATGAGACAGTACTTTTTTTCCATTCGTAGCTTTAAAATATATTATTTGGGTATGAAGCTAGTTGCTTCATACTTTGATTATTTTATTCTAAATGTTAAATGTATCAGCCAGAAGGTGTTTATTTAATCAGTTGATTTTAGGAGGCGAATATGTTCATTATTACCTGCAGCTGTTGCACAGTTAACAGCTGAATGTGTACAATTCATGCAAGTTCAGATTTCCAAGATTTGTTGCTGAAAACCTTCAAATGGAAATATAAAAGAAAAAGATGCCTGAGACGCCACTTCACATATTTGAACTCCTCAGAGATGTTTCATTTTAAATTCTCAGTACAGGGAAACAAAATTAACTGTTCTGTTTCTGTTGGCATGTACAGGCCAACTGTTAAACACGTGAATTCACTTTAAAACATTGCATAGGGTATAGTTATTTCTTTTCTAGTACTTTTTTTTCATCCGGTTACAGTAAGTGAGTTGAACTTGAATAACCCAGTTATTTAGTTAGGTTATGCGAGAGAAGTGTATATGTGATCTTTAATTCCTGATTACCCTGTAATGTTGAAGGAGGTTATTTCAAAAGGGGGAGGGGTCTTTTTACAGTACTCTCGTAATCAAGTGATAAGCTGACTGCACACTGAGCACCACGCTGGGCTTCAATTACAAAGACCCCAGGCATGATCGTCTGCCTTTAAATGTATATATGTGTGTGTGTGTGTGTGTGTGTGTGTGTGTGTGTGTGTGTGTGTGTGTGTGTGTGTGTGCGTGTTATAATAAATAAGAGACTGTATTTTACCATTCATCTTACTGTCCCTAGCCTCGGCAGGTGGGCTGCTCACACTAACTATAAGACCAAAAGAAAAAGCTGAAAAAGATATGTTGATTATCAGTAGCAAAATATCAAAGAAAGAGTAATTGCTGGGTTATTGGAGACCGGCAGGCTTTGAAAAGGAGCCTTCTGCAACACTGCAGAATTCTGGAGCCAACGGGACGAGGCAGCCTGCAGTTCAAGGGGACAGGATGGCCCAGTCTCCCTGGAGAGGACAATCAATGGATGTGTGTCAGCAAGATTCAGAAAATATTGGCTATGTAAGCACATTCCGCTGTGCCACTGAAGGCTGAATGCAAATAATGCATTGGTTTGGCTCTTCCTGGGACAGCAGAGGGTCACACAGAATGCATAGTTTTATGCTTCTCTGCCATACTGCAAGACTCACGGCCAAAATGGTTATTGATAAGTGACTGTTGCAACGACTTTCTGTAAGGAAATTTGCTTGGATAAGGAAAGGGTTTATTTGTCAATTAGGCTTGATGAAACATTGTGTTTCATAACAAGGTTAACTAAGTATAGTCCTGGCAATTTTGCCAAAACTGCACTTTAAGGTAATGTCTTTAAATAGACAATCCTTTAGACCTGCTAAAGGGAGTATCATTGTGTTGTTATTATTATTGTGTTTGTGTTTTGCTGTGATCTGGCTATCTGTCTCAAGGTAATGTTTTAGCTTTTTATATTATTTTTGCATTTTTTGAGAAAATCAAGAAAAATCAATAAACAGAGTTTCATTTTTTGTTTTTGTTTTTAAAGTTTAGTGCCTGCCAAACTTTGCAATGCAAATACCAGTTTGCTTTTGTCTTTAGATTGTCACAGACGGTTCTGGCACGCCCCTTTTGTGCTGTAAGTCATTAGATCCCTTTGCATGGAAGGCCTCGGTTGCAAGGGTGTGCGGTTCTTTGATGGACCCAGATTCAGTTGAAATGTGTTTGCCCACTGATGATGGGAATGAGAATGTAGAGATGGGTAGAGAATGTAATAATGTGTTTTAAAGAATATAAAACCAGTAGAAAATATTATTAGCAGATCTGTGTAAGGCCTGTGTGAAGAAGTTCATTGCATTGAAGGTCAGGCCGGCCTGCTGAAAGTTCCAAACCTCCCTTGTCAGGCAAAAGCATCTTTTTAATTAGATTCAGAGCCTTAAAACATTCTGATCCAGCGAGAGCAGAATGGCAAACTCTATGGAACAGAGTTAATAAGCCAGAAGCAATAGAACTAGGTTCGATTATAGTAAGAAAAAACAAAAGTATTTAAATAAATAAGAAACCTAATATAATAACATTAAGTAAATATATGAGCAGTCCACTGTTTTAATATTCAAGGTTGCATTTGCTGCCCATCAAGTGCCTAATTAAAAATTAACCTCTTGCCTTCTGTGTATATCAATGAAGTAAAATAAAATTACAATTTATAAAAGAGATTGCTATATTGAAATATCTGAATTAGAAATACATGTTATAAAATAATTTTAAGTTAAACTGTTGAAAGAACATATTAAAAGTATATTATAACAGAGGAGTTGATCTGCTTGACATTGACAATGCTATAAACAACTTTAAGACATATTTGAGATAATGTTAAATATACTTTGTATTGGTTTAAGGCAGCGGCTCTCAAACTATGGGGCGTGCCTCCCAAGGGAGGCATGGCAAGGTGTCATGGGAGGTGTGAGCTGTGGGTCCTTTTTTTTTTTTGGAGAGGTTGGATGATTTGAAAAAAATTACAAAATATTATATATTTTAAATGTATTATATTTAAAAATAACTAAAATAAAATAAAGCAAAAAGCTTTTGTTTAACGTGCTAATGTTCCTTAGCAACTGTGATACGTCACACGCAGGCCCACCGAGAGGGTGGGGAGGACGAGGACATTTTCCCGGGGCCCAACGCCTCGAAGGGGGCCCAACACCCCAAAGGGGGGCCCTGATGAAGGGGGAACTTTTTTTTTTTTTTAATATATATAAAATATTTTAAAACAACTAGCCCTGCACAAGACCCTTTGCGTTCCCACCACCACATTAAAAAGAAAAACTCCCGTACTGCACACCGAGCCGATGTGCTTCTGTTGTGTAATGATTGTGTATCCAGGCGCTGTCAAACACTTCCTTTCACACAGTGATTTAAACTTTTGCATTTCATATTTTACTACAGCAAAAAGCTGAAAAAAAGGCATAGCAATTTTATGTATTTTTTTAAAGACTTTTAAAAACTTTAAAAGAACCCTAAAGTTGCACAATATATACCACAGTATGAATTATTATATTATTAAGATCTATAATTTGCTCAAAACAACCTGTTGCAGCAGTTTGTTAGAAGAATTGTATTGTGTAAAATAAATAAAGTACTTTCTTCAGCTGGTGGTAAACACAATTAGAGAATGATCCGTTATACTGCTTAAAATACAAATATATTTACCAGTACTGACCATTAGTTAAGAACAGAGATGAGTGGTTTATTTTTGAAACTGGATAAATAAAATAATGTATAGCAACACCATTAAAATGTAGTTTATGCTAAAAACGTATGTTATTTGATGTTAAGTAAGCTTCCAATTAATGACTATTACACGTGGAGTTTGTACCAAAAAAAAAATTTTATTCACTTACCTAAAAAAAAGTATGAACACTGTAAATAACTTAAACATAACTACTTTGAGAAAGAGTAAACTATCCTGCTGTAGATTTTAATTGAGATATTTAAACTTCTACGCGTAGTTGACAGTTTCCTTCAAACCCATTATCAAAATACTGTATCGGTTGAAATTATCTTCCTCAGACACAGCTAAGATTGCAAGTATTATTGCTTGGTTTAGAAGCTTGGTTTAGACTACAGTATACTACAAAGTCGGGGGGGGGGGGGGGCGGCAGCGGGACATACCAATCCTTCCCCGGGGCCCATGACGGCTCTCGGCAGCCCTCGTCACACATACGTTGCATGGTTTTTTTAATTAATACTTCTGAAACTCATACTGCTCTATATTGATCAAATCCCTTCTACTGTGTTATTTATTTTTTTTCAACATATAGGATATTCAGTTTGATATATTGTTTTAGTAAACTGGTGAGGCGCAGTTATTTTTTTCATAGCTCAGGGAGGCTCACTATGAGAAAGTTTGAGAACCACTGGTATAAGGGACTATATAGGATTTTATATATATATATATATATATATATATATATATATATATATATATATATATATATATATATACAACCGGACATTAGCTGCCCTCAATTGTCCACAGCAAGCACCTGTAGTCAGAAATCAAGTCCGGTAAACACATATGGTTTTTTCTTTTGATATTTGTGCATCATTAAGGGTTATTTTCCAAGCTCATTTTATTTTTCTAAACAGGAACATTTTCAAGTACAATTCTGATTTAGACTGCTTCCAAGTACTAAGAAACGGCTAATTTGTTGTTTCTGTTTAAGTTTAATTTTTGGAAACAGGCTTCGCACTGCTACTTTACTGGACTTTCCCATCCTGTACACTTCCAGTTTTCACTGCTACTGAACTAAAGATATTTTCATAATTTCGATTTTACCCCAGAAAAGCTGAATTTCACTCGCCGCCCCAACCCTGCTCGCTCAGCAACACCAGCAACACTTGGCAGCACTTATTTAGATGGCTTAGACAATTGCTTCAACACCATTGCAGTTCCTCCTTCAGCATCTCGTGCCAATCTCCATCCCCTCCTTCATTACATCTTCTATTTCAGCGGCTTCATTGCTCGCCCCAGCCCAGCCAGGTCTGGCCCCGCCCCCATCTATCAGCATTCCAGAGTACAACCTGGTTACAGCATCTGCTTCAGGCTCCCAATCAGCAGCCGCCATCCAATGTCATGCCCTCTCCCCATTGAACTGAAGGCAACCCGCAAAATATCGAGAAAAGCACCTAATCATCAATCTTTCCTCCCTGAGAGGCAGAAGGCAAACTATGAAGGAATGAAACAGAGGCTAACAGAAGTAGATTGGAGTAAAATAGAGAAAACATCCATGGAAAAAAGGATGGCTGTTTTTTTTTTAAAAAATGTAGTGCTAGAGGGGCAAAACAATTACATCCCATTACAAATATTCAGAGAAAAAAGGCACTTTACAGAGCGTTTAAAAGGGACCAAGAACAAAGTACACAGAAAGAGTACTTGGAACTGGAAACACAAGTCAAAAAGGAAGTTAGAAAGGCCAAGAGAGAGATAGAAATCAATATTGCTAAGGGGGCTAAAACCAATTCCAAAATGTTTTTCCAATATTATAACAGCAAGAGAATATTCAAAGAGGAGGTTAATGTCTAAGGTATGTCTAAGATAAAAATGGCAAAATCATAGACGAAGAAAAAAAAAAAAAGCAAATATATTAAATGATTACTTTTCACAAGTTTTTACAAAGGAGGATACGGACAACATGCCCCACATGTTGACCTGTTCCTATCCAGTTTTAAATAACTTTAGCATAACAGAGGCAGAAGTGTTAAAGGGACTAGGAGCTCTTAAAATAAACAAATCCCCTGGGCTGGATGAGATCCTCCTAATAGTACTCAAAGAAATGAAAGAAGTTATTTACAAACCGCTAACCAAGATCATGCAGTCTCTTGAGACAGGGGTTGTACCGACAGACTGGAGAATTGCAAACGTAATACCGATCCACAAAAAGGGAGACAAAACCGAACCAGGTAACTACAGACTAATAAGCCTGACTTCTATTATATGTAAACTTCTGTAAACTATAATAAGATCCAAAATGGAAAATTACCTATATGGTAACAGTATCCTGGGAGACAGTCAGCAGGAAAGGGAGGCCATGTCTAACTAACCTGCTTGATTTTTTTGAGGATGCAACATCAACAATGGATAATTGCAAAGCATAGGACATGGTTTATTTAGATTTCCAGAAAGCTTTTAACAAAGTCCCGCATAAAAGATTAATTCTCAAACTGAACGCAGTAGGGATTCAAGGAAATGCATGCACATGGATTAGGGAGTGGTTAACATGTAGAAAACAGAAAGTACTGTTTAGAGGAGAAACCTCAAAATGGAGCGACGTAACCAGTGGTGTACCACAGAGATCAGTATTAGGTCCTCTGCTATTTCTAATCTACATTAATGATTTAGATTCTGGTATAGTAAGCAAACTTGTTAAATTTGCAGATGACACAAAAATAGGAGGAGTGGCAAACACTGTTGCAGCAGCAACGGCCAACAAGATGCTCCGATATATTGTGAGAGGTGTTGAATTTAAATCAAGGGAAGTAATGTTAAAACTTTACAATGCATTAGTAAGGCCTCACCTAGAATATTGTGTTCAGTTCTGGTCACCTCGTTACAAAAAGGATATTGCTGCTCTAGAAAGAGTGCAAAGAAGAGCAACCAGAATTATCCCGGGTTTAAAAGGCATGTCGTATGTAGACAGGCTAAAAGAACTGAATCTATTGAGTCTTGAACAAAGAAGACTATGCGGTGATCTGATTCAAGCATTCAAAATCCTAAAAGATATAGACAATATCGACCCAGGGGCCTTTTTCGACCTGAAAAAAGAAACAAGGACCAGGGGCCACAAATGGAGATTAGATAAAGGGGCATTCAGAACAGAAAATAGGAGGCACTTTTTTACACAGAGAATTGTGAGGGTCTGGAACCAACTCCCCAGTAATGTTGTTGAAGCTGACACCCTGGGATCCTTCAAGAAGCTGCTTGATGAGATTCTGGGATCAATAAGCTACTAACAACCAAACGAGCAAGATGGGCTGAATGGCCTCCTCTTGTTTGTAAACTTTCTTATGTTCTTATGTTCTTATCTTTAATCTGCGATCCCCATTTTCTTCAGTAGGCATCCCACTCTCAAGATAAACCATTGGCCCGACTAGAATTCCTCAGAATCACCTGGGACACTGTCAAATCTAAAGCCAGCCTCCCACTTGACAATCCTGGAATGCATTTGTCAGCTCATTAATAACTTCCAAGTATCAAAATAACCGTTATCTCCCCTCGGCCACTTTAATTTCGCAATTTGCATTAATCCCAAGGCAGAACATTCATATTGTGCTTTCTCGTTCTCGCCTCAACTGCAAAAACCTGGATTCTCACGTAAAAATATCTTTCAGAAGCAAGAAACCCTCCTCCAGAGCTTCCAACACTCCAGCTTTCCTCCAGTACTCGATCGTGGCAGCCATTTACGCAGTCAGGCTAATGCTAATTGTCATCTAATATTTCCGCTCATCCTCTCAAATACTACAAACTTTAATACATGGTGAGAGACGTGATACAAGACTGGAAATCTGTCCTTTTCCATTCCAAGCAGAGATGATAGTAGCAAACCGCTGATTGATCCTTTATTAACTAACACATAGGATGGTCAGCATCTCTTCTCTCTAGACATCAGAATGTGGTACACCTTGCTGCAATACTGGAACAATCAACGAATGAAGTTCCAGCAGCTCATCTTTAATTGTTTGGATATCAGTTTCCCACAATTTCATCATCCAAGCTCGCCATCTTCCAAGCATCTACAGTAATGCAGTCATCCCAGCAGTACGTCTGACACTCCGAAGAATCACTGAGAACCCCCCTGCATCTTCATCCAGACTTCCTATAATTGCTCCAAAAGCATCATTACCAGACACTGGTTCTCTTCCCATCTGGTTCTCTTCCCACCTCTCCACTCTCGTCACCAGAGCAGGTCTTTCTCCCCTATTCTACACCACACATTCCTTCAGGACTGGCACAGCCACTTCAGCAGGCACAGCCCGGATGGCCGACACATATAGCTTGTTCCACTAACCATATATTTTTAGTTATTTTGTTTGTCTTTGTTTATCTTTGTCATTGTTTGTCTCTTCTTGCTTTTATGTTATACATTGGCATGCAGTCTTTGTTTGTCTTCACAGGTCTTTGCAGGTTCTTTGTGTGGTCAGAGGGGGCCACCGGCCACACAATTCTTTTGCAACTCATGTGAAAGAAGGCTCTGTCTTCCACATTTACTCTCCTGGGACGTGGCCCTCTTACTCTTAGTGCTCGAGTCCCATAACTAACAATTATTTGTGTTCTTTCAGATTCTCTTTTCTTCCTTACGTGAAGGCTTCGTATGAGCCGTTCTGTCCTCTGAGGGTCAAACCCGGTCGCTAACTGGGACCCAGTCGCGAGGCCAAGCCTATAACGACTCTCCGAGAAGTCAGAGTACTCTGTCTTTTCAGGGGCCCGGAGGCCATTAGGGCTAGTCTCGACTCCATAGGGAAGGGTCTTGCGGTTGGAGTCCGGCCCGTCCTTTTCTCTCTCCCTTGTCTAGAGGCTGAGCCTCCAATCCTAAATTGCAAAAAACACTCCATTCCTCTCACAGCCCTGGCTCCCGCCCCGTGAACTCAAAGATAAGAACTGTCAAGGCAGATTGATGATTAGATTTAATTGGGACTCCTGATGTATTCAATGGAGGGAAAATCTTATATAAGCCCAGAGCAACACCCCATTCGATACCATTGAACTTGATCTTGCAAGCTGACGTGGTCCATGCTCTGAGGGTCTCCGAAAAATGACTGCTGTTTGGTAGTATTCAGAAGTCTCTGCCCTTTGAAGACAGTTCTTATTTTTCATATATCCTACACTACACTTCCATATACTAGAAGGTAAGCATATATTTAAATTTATATATCTTTTATATTGGATGCATTGCTATAAGGTATATAAATTATGTTTTAGTCTTAAAAGAATGGTATATTGAATGTTCTAGAACGTAGCTGTGGGTGTTCTAGCTTTTTGCATTTTATGGCCTGAAGGCTAAGCATATGATAATCATATCTGTATTACTGTAGTGAATTATGAATGCTGTTAAACCTGCAAAGGGACTAGATCGCCCAGATTGCTTAGTACTTGGGATTTACGGTGGTCTGCGCAACCAACCAATCCAATTTTTAAAGCATTTAACAAACCGAAAAGAGCACTACTTCTGCTCTGATTCGTTAAAACTTCAAATTAAATGAGTCTGTGTGATTTTCTTGATTATTAAAAAGTTGTCAGGACATATGGCACACCCATTGCAAGAACAAAAACCACTTACAGAAGTTTAAAACATCTCTGTCCTCCTTAAATGTCTCCCCTGAGTTTAAGAGTGTGCTCAGAGCATATATATATATAAATAAAAAGAGTACGTGCAAATTCTGACAAGACGTTTTGAAAAAAAATATTCAGAATACAAACAAGACATGCATTCCATGAAACTATCATTTTTGTAGCCTATTTTGATTGACTACAAGCTGTAACCTTTTATTTTTTCTATTTTCCTTCTTAGTGTCTGCTTGCAGAACCCCTGGTGATAAAGGGTTGGTTTCTCCAAACCTTGCCCCTACCCCCATTGTTGCACTGCAGATTAGACAATATCAACCATACTCCCTTAGATCCATGCAAAAGATTAAAGTGATCCTTGCATCATTGATCACTTGCAAACCATAAGTAAATAACTAATGGTAAACTAATCAATGATCCATATATTCATATAAAATATCTGTATTTGATAACCTTTAGACAAATGTCTTTAGTCAATGTATCTTTTTTTCAGATCATAATAAGCATCTCTGAAACACCAGAAATGAAGGAAGGGTTACCTTTTCTCCTGGGGTAACTGAGATTCTCCAAACACAGTGAGTGTAAGAGGGGTATCCATTAGGGAATCCAGGGGATGAGAAATTGCCAGTTGACTCCTGTAATGTTTCTCCACATGCTGTAATACACACAATAATGTGTTTAATGTATTTGTCAGTTGTTGGATTGATAAAGAAGGGTAAACTGCCATTCATAAATATTGAGTATCTACATAATTTATTTTCAAAAAATTGTATCTACACAATTTATTTTCAAAACATTGTATCTACACAATTTATTTTCAAAAAATTGGAAAATGTGTCATATTGTCTATATTGGGCACTGCATATTCTTTAAAATTGATGGTGTCAGGCAACAAACCATTTATTATTCCACCGCTGAAACTGATATCAACTAATTTTGTTTGTCTTTAACTAGGTATAGGTCTCCAGCTAATATTGCTGAGTAGATGCAATTTTAAATTACATTTAAATTATGGTAGATGTACTCCAAGATATTTAATCTTATTATACTGTCAGGGTCTCAGTGTGCCTAATATCCTAATAAATATTTTACTACGACTATTACTACAACTAATAATAATAATAATAATAATAATAATAATAATAATAATAATAATAATAATTCCATTAAGACAACTGACATCCAGAGTTTCTACTACAAATGCACAATAAAACACCCTTAAACAGCATTAAAAAATATACACTATTTTTCTGAATATACAGTAGCTTGTTTTGGAATGAACAAAAAATGTGATGGCAGTATACTGGTAGTACGAAATTGCTTATGATAGACAGCTCAGCAATATACAAATGTATTTAGCGAGCTTAAGTGGGTTTGAAAAATACAATTCCGCTTCTCATAAAAGTGATTAGCCTAGCACTTGCAGTTTCACCTGTCAATCACTTTGCCAGCTCCTGGGGGATTGATTAATACTTTTCCTACCCGTGGTGCATCAGCTGCTGCCATTTTCCTATCAATTAATGACAGCTTCAATTAGACCGCCACTCAGCAGCCACCCACCCTTATGGCTTTCAATCAACAAGTTATTTCACCTGATGAATTGCTGGCCGATCTTGAACAAGGCCAACCTTTTCCCCATGAAAATGTAATCAGAGCTGAAGTACCTTGCAATTACAGAGCATTAACAGTCAGCAGGCAATCCATGCATCATAATAATCTCAATGAATTATAGATGATGAGAATATCTTTAGATAAAACAGGCCAAGTGATGAGGCTCAATATGTCTTTAAAATGGCAGCTGCCTTGTTAGACTGAATGAGAGATTAGATTTGACAAGGGCTCTGAAACAGTGGGGGGAATCTTCCCGCTGAGCAATAAATATGGCATTTCAATATTTTGCAGACCATCAGGTAAACAGGAAAAAAGAGATGCTTTACTGTGCAGCAGACAAACAGGACACTGAGTGCAGATTCACAATTAACAGGGGGTTGAAAAAAGACTGTCACTATCAGCAAACTTATTTTGAAGACGAGTATCATAAATTAATGCATAAAGGGGAAACAAGGTCTCCACATACCTTCTTTGCTACAAAAATATTAAACTTAATTTATACCAAATGGAGATTTTTTGAACAAAGGAAATGGGACAGGTTTATTATGCCATGGCACCTGCTTTTCACACACCGTTAAACCAAAAAATGTTCCTCCAAATAAGAGAGATACTATTATTCCCATCACCTTTATCAAGAATTTGACAATCGTCATGAGCTTGGCTTTATAAGGCAATTTAGACTTAAATAAGGTAAAAAAAAAGTGTTGACTCATATTTAAAAGGTTTCTATGTCAATCAGAACAAGGTCATTGTATATATTTTTAGTGTTCTTGCAGGGCCTTGAATAACAAGTGCTCGTTAGACTGATTATAGTGACTGAAACTGAAATCAAAGGTACATCTGACATTCTCATTGCTCGAGTGAACTTGACTAACATTAGCTGAAGGGAAATGGCTGTCGCATTGCTACATGTGTTGCTGAAATGCTATGGGGGAGGTCTGTCAGAGAAAATAATGGCATGCAGAAGAGAAATTCTTAACCTTCCTTGTTTACAGACAGCTTTAATAATTCATTTATACCTCAAGTACCAAAAGCAGTCACGACCGGAATTTTTTTTGCTGTTGTTGTTCTACAGTAATTAATGCCGGACAAACTGCAAGCCAAGGGTTGAGTATGATGGTGTTGTTCAAAGTTGAATATGACAATTAAATAGCTTAACAGACTGATCCTTATTTGTGTACTTTTACATGGCAATACCTGGACATCTATACAGCTTCCTTGCCTGTGCAATGTCTCCTTTACTTAATCGGGTTCGCTGGCCAATGGCAGGTCTTATACCATTTTCATCGCGGGAGGGCAGAATAGTATCCAGAAACATGCCCCTATAACAAAAACACACAACATCTCATTTTGTGCTCATTTTCAGTTACATATTGATTTACATAAAAAAGACGCACGTCACAAGATTGTAGATGACGTCATTCTCACTTGTCGCAATGGGTCAGAGACTCTCGACTGACCAAAAATGTAAACTTGTCAGTAGTCAAAATAAGTAGTCTTTATATTATTGGTTTTGGTGTATTATTTAAATGCTTTTGTGTATTATTTGGTGACCTTTCTACATAAAATTACCATGCCAAAATCGTAGCCTTATATGTACATAATAATTGTATTTATTCAATGGTGCAGGATCCTACTATATGCCTTTCTGACTCATTGTTTTTGGTTTTATAAATAAAATATCAATTAGAGGGTAAACATGACAGATCCTCCACAATATTTAATGTGTCTTAGAACACATTTGAATGGAATTTGTGAAAACAAGCCATTAAGAGCATTTCAGAGTTTGGTGGCAACATGCTGAAAACACTCACAACGGACAATTGATCAGTCAGACTGATCGATCCGATTTTCTGGAGCCTAGTGTAAAGTTCCTAGTGTAACCTTCAAAGGAAACACATGTCTTGATTATTGAAACTGTATTTAACCCAGGGCTTCTTTTCAGTCTACAGCAAGAGAGGTTGTCTGTCACTTCTAGCACATTTATTTAGACAAAAAAAGATTATTTTAAAGCTCAGAGATATGTAACCGTAGACTCCAACCTTGAGAAAGTGTTCCTGGCATAGTGCATAATGCTGTCAAAGTCATATTGTTCCCCAAGAGAATTCACTTCTCCAGGTTCCATCTTCAGGAAGTTGTATTCCTGACCTGCAAACAATTCATAACCAAAGATGCTGTTTAATCATCTAACTTGCTAAGCTTCAGAATGCCCTTATTTGTGAATCAGTTAAAGTTATTATTATTATTTTTTTATTACTCAGTAATATTCTGAATTACAAAGAATTTAACCGAAACTGTTTATTATAGTGCATTACATTTCTGAGGGATCAAATGTATCATTTGTATAGCTGTTCAATTACCACAAATGACTTCACCCACACACTATATAAGACACACTATACTGCCACTGTCAAAGTGTTTACATTTTCAATTTTTTTTTTCTAAACTGTGATAAGCTCCATTGAGTGCTTTTTTTCCCTTTGGTATGTAAGGTGTACAGTGCCAAGGATAACATAGGATATGTCTTCACATATTTGATAAATGGGATAATCACTCCAGACAAAGAGCTAGACAGGAGTGGAGCCTCTTTCAGCTGGATGTCCTTTTGTGGAATCTCACCTGGTTGGATGTTTTCTCTAATAATGGTTACATGATCATCTCGATCTGGTCGTGTATGTTCATGCCAAAACCCGATCACATGTCCCAGTTCATGCACAACAATTCCAAACTTATCACAGTTCTTGCCGATAGAAATGGCCTGAGGACCATTTCCTCGTCTCCCCACATAGGAGCAGCACCTGCCATGGAAATAAAGGAGGGATCAGTGACACCAGCCAGCTTCCTTTCCTTCACCTTCAGCAAAATCTGATCTACTTAATTGATTTAGCTTCATAAAAAAGTGAACATAAGAGCATAATATATCTCTTTACATATGAAACATAATTACAGAGGTTAGTAGTAGTAGTCGTAGTTGTAGTAGATGGCAAAAATATGTATTTCCTTAGCAGTAAAAAGTTTGATAATTTCAACTGTTGTACAGAACAGCACTAACCTCAATTTACTAACCTTTTTCTTCACTCTCCGTTAACTTTACTGAACTACAGTACTTCTCTCTCTCACTGTCTCCAACGGCTTCTTAAACTGGATGTGAGCTTTAGAATTTGTCAAATTGAAATATAGTAGGCGGGTATTTTTGGAATAATTTGACGTGATTTGGAAGTTATCTACATTGAGGTGTGTCAGTCAGAAGAACTATTTGTAAATACTTGTGATAGATTGAAAAATGTATCGGATAAAATTAGAAAATGAAACAGGGCAGATGATGCCAACTTGGGTTCAGAGCATTGCCGGCACTAGGGGGGTGCTGGGGTATGCCCTGCACCACCAAATGTCCTTTTGGCCCACCCAAGTTCACTCTCCTTAGTGCTTTAAATTATTATTTATTTATTTATTTATTTATTTATTTATTTTTTAAACCACTAAGGAGAGTGAACATTGGTTGGCCAAAGGGACATTTGGTGGTGCAGGGCATATCCCAGCAAAACCCTAGTGCTGGCACTGCTCTGAACCCAAGTTGGCAAGAATTAAAGCTTTATCTGGTTTGGCTGGATTCAGGGGCATGTATATTTCATCATTTAAACCAGCTGTGGAGTTGGCAGTTAGCAAAGCAAACACATTGACAAGACTCTAAGACACTGTTGGGTTTGATATAGACATCAAAATTGTTGAAATGATTTCTTCTATATGTTTAATAATGCTGCTCTCCACAGCCTAACACCATTTCAGTATTGCATCTACAAACCTGCCAAGTCTCCCGATTTCATCAGCTTGATCTCCTGTCTCCCGATAATTTAGATTGGCAATTGTAATACATTTTTGACTCAAGTTAATTTTCTAAAACAACCATATATACATTTCTCCATTACATGAGAGTAGGTGTTAAAACTTCATGTTGATATTGGACTCAGCTCTCTTTTGCCTCCTTGGCACATCAGCACAAACAACGACTACAATGCTGTCTCCAGGGATCAACCACAGTGCTGCCTCCCTAGCACATCAGCATGACAACTGTCTGGACTGAGCTGAGTAGGGTACTTCTCTGGGGTCTTCAAGTGGGCACCTTCCATCCTTGGTGTTTCGTCGACTTGCCCACAACACCTTAAGAGGGTTTGACAGTGATTCTGGCATCCCAGCATCACCCCCCTCCGTTCCCCACTCATCTAAGCCCAGTTTACTTACATTCCTTTACATCGACGTTGCTTTCTTTCTACTGTGCTTGAGATCCCCAACCAGAATCTTTTTGTCTCAACCAGAGCAGTTGCTGCTCCTCTCTGCTGCTTCAGATAAGTTCTTCACTATGCATCGCAACTCTAGGCCACTGAATCCGATGTCTCTGAGAAACCAGGTTGTGGAGTGTGCCACAAATCCTCGAACAACCTCTCCACTGGGTAAACCTGGAGTCTCCATCCTCGCTGTTGCGCTTCAGCAGCTAGTTGAGCGTACCGAAGTTTCTTCCTTGCATATGCCTCATCCATAGCAACCGCCCATGGCACTGTTAACTACCAGGTGAACAAGGCGTGCTGATCCAGAACACAAGACAATATCAGGTCGAAGGTTAGTGGTGGCAATCTCAGATGGGAAAATAAGCCATTGTCCAACATCTGCCAGCATTTTCCACACTCTAGCAGCTTCCAGTTGTCCTAGACGAGTTTTGCTTTTAATACCTTTTCTTGGTGGTTTCTCCCCTGGATGAATGTTGTTCTTCATGTGTCATATATTGCTGGAACTGATGGCAACCTGTTGGTCATGCTGCACTTCTCTTCCAATGCTAAGGCAAAACATCGCAGCACCTGGTCATGATGCCAAGTAAACCGTCCTTGGCTAAAACCCACCTTACATCCTGTCAAAATGTGTCTTAATGTAGCTGGCGATGAACACAAAGGACACCACAGATCCTTTCATACCCATAGATTAAGGTTCTGTGGTGATGTGAGAACATCATATGTTGACCTGATGAGGAAACTGATCCTTCTCTGTTCCAATGTCCATAGCTCTCGCCAGCCAATCTTGCATTGTTCCACACTCTCCCACCTCATCCATCCTCCCTGCTTTGCCTGGGAAACTGCCTTTACGCACCTCACCCTCTCCTCCTGTTTTTGCACCTCGTTGACTACCAGCTTCCTCCCTTGAGCTGGGGCTGCTTTGTGCCATGAAGGAGGAGCTGAACTGAGACAGAGGCCAAGGTATATATATATATATATATATATATATATATATATATATATATATATATATACACAGGTAGTGGACAAAAAAATGGAAACACCTGGGTAAATGAGGGACATCAAGTATATTGAAAGCAAGGGCTTCCACACAGGTGTGGCTCATGCGTTAATTAAGCAAATAACATCCCAGTATGCTTAGGGCCATGTATAAAAATGCTGGACAAGCCTGGTTGCCTATAATTATGGCTAGCAGGCTGCAAGAGGAGACCTCAGTGACTTTGAAAGAGGGGTGATTGTTGGGGCGCTTTTGGCAGGAGCTTCAGTGACCAAGACAGCTCAACTTGCTGATGTTTCATAAGCAACGGTGTCTAAGGTGATGTTGGCATGGAACTCCGAGGGAAAGACATCATCAGCAAAGGGCAACAGTGGGCGGAAGTGCATACTCCAGGATCGTGATATCCGTGCATTAATTCGAAGTGCAAGGCAAAACAGGCGAGCAACTGCAGATCAATTGACTGCAAATTTCAACCTGGGGTGCGAGCAGCCAGTTTCATCAAAAACGGTCTGCGAGAACTCCCCAGCGCCCTATTAAGTGACTTTACATTGGCGTTTCCATTTTTTTGTATGGATAATTAAACAGGTTTTAATAACAATTACTGTACCTTTAATAATGTATAGAATAAAATTAACATACACAAGTACTTAGTACACAAGTACCTACTGATGATATATAGCTAGTAACCTATTCTATCACATTAAGCATACAAAATTATAGAGCTTTACAAATCATTAAATTAATGCAATTCAGTACAATTTTGACACATTACAGAACTTTAGGAATCATTAAACTTAAAAAATTCAATAAAATATTTCTATACTTTGATACTTGCTTTTAAGGCATTGTAATAACATGCAATTGAAATAACAGTTGTTGTCTGCTCAGTAACATAGACAGGCTCTCCAGCCCTTACTGACGAAAAAATCAAGAACAAGGTGACTAATTTGCTTAACTGCAACAATTTAAAACAGACAATGCTCCATTTAAGGTTTTGGTGGTCTGAATAATTCTGTAACTTTCATTTGCCTCAGTCTGCTGGTCCTTTTTGTGGCAGCTAAATCTCGTAGCCATTTTAGCAGCAGAAGCTGTATGCGTAATACACCACACGTAATTCACGTGATTACAGGTGCATTCGGTTTCTTTACATTTACAGTAAAAAAAGGTAAGAAAAAATTTAATATATGCATATATATTAATAACTATATGTGTAACCATTCTTATACAGTATAATGCTTATTGTCAGATTCTGTAGCATACGACTGATCTGTGTATAAAAAGTCTAGGTATTGTTAATCTTGAAAATGCCTTACTCTTAATTTGTAAGATATGATGTATAGTCATTAGAACCAGGGTTCAGAGGTTTAAGTATGCTTAAGGCACAAACCTGAAATGTCATCTTCTAATTCTTTTTACCTAGTGCATTGGAGAATCACGGTGCTGGACAATGAGTTATGCATTCCTTCAAGAAAGATATCAACCACAGGTCCAATCCCATTTCTGTGCATTAAAGACATCTCGTCAAATACAGAAGAATGTGTATTTAGTACAATACCAGAGCTAACCTGCACCCAAAGTAAAGTCTGGATTAGGGAAGGCTGCTCTTTGGAAAGCAATATGAAAGTGCAGAAGCCTTAAGAAAAAGTATTTTGCAACTACAAAGGTCAAAGAACAGAAAATATAAAGCATAAATGATGGAGCATGATCCAAACTGTTTTGGGGATTTCAATTACAGACAACACTGTATGCTGAAAAGCAGGGCTCTAGGCTACAGAAGTACTGCATGTCTCCCCAGCTCACCCAATTACCCAGTCAGTTTAATGACTTTACCATAAAGATTAACAAGTCCTGACTGGAACTGAAACTCTCACTTACCCACAAGGCCTGTATGTGAAGACAATGTAACTTTCCTCATCTGTCCGCTCGATGAAAGTAACACATGTGTGTTTTTCCCAGTGTCGCATGGCCTGTTTGAACATAGCTCGCTGACTGCCTGAAGGAATCAGAGCGCTCATTTAAACAATAGGAAATGTGAGTTACATTCTATAACTTAACATTTAACCTCAGATCTAATCAAACATACATTTCCATGCAAGATGGGATTCAACATGATAGTCGCCTTTGGCATAAAGATTAAGTAATATCTAGGCTTGGTTTAAATTTTCTTCTATGGGTCACATCAACATTTACATTTTCTTTCAACCTTAGAAGTACTCAGTAAATTTGTTTCCTCTCGGGTTAAAAGTCAGTTGTTGATACATCTCCATTTAAGTCTGGACATCAATTATATCAGCTGAAGCTTTTCACAGGATGGTACATTGGGGTATCTTTCTCAGTGTTTTATTACTGTAGACTTTTTATTGTTGTCCCTTCTTTTCTGACTTATTTTAAGGAAACACGATAATCTTAAAAACACCAGGATAAAAACAGTTCTACTTGAATTGGATCATCTTCAATACTGAAGTCTGAATTAGTGGATTTTTTTTTCAACTGAAAATAGACAAAAAAGTGAATATTGTTGTTTCCACCTGTGTGCCTGTTTTCTTTTGGTGCTATTTTGTTGCATAAATGTTACTAACAGTTGCTTAGGGTACTCTCCCTATATATAAAGCATCTATGAAGGGGTTGTTTATCAAGATGTGGAACCTTTGTAATACGACTCATATTACCTCCCATATTTTATTTTACTTTCTCTGGAATTTGTTGGATTTTGTAAATCAACTTGTAATTGTGTTTTAGTGCATTTGAACTTAATGTTGCTGCAAATTCTATGAATGGCTTAGAATAATATGTGACAGTGAAATATTTTGTTCCAAATGAAACTACTAAAAACAAGATAATATATTCCAATGTCTATTGTTTTATCAACTAGACACCAATAGGAGAGTGTTCTCATATTTAGTCCTTGCGAAGACCAATGTGTTTTTATCATCATTACTTTTGCACTCATACACTCTGCCATTTTATCATCTTCAAACCCAGGCATTCACATTTGGCATCCAAATAGCCATACTGTGGAAGTGGTGGTTTTGTATTGCACTTTACCATGTACCTGTGAATTAGTAATGCCTATCATTCTGTCTGAGCTGAGCAGGAACAGGACCCATGTACCTGCGGTTAGGTAAGGGTTTGTATCGGGGACAGTGAGGTAGATGAGTTATGAAAGAAAACTAAAATAATGAAGTTTAGCCAGAAAGAAATGGGGATGATCGTGTCAGAAAATAGTAGTCCACAATCCAAAACCACTACAAAATTCAACACAACTAGCACATTGCACCTATTTAAGAAGTTTCAAAAAGTAAGACCAGGGATTGGATGAGCAAATAGACGCTCTCTAACACCCTAAGAAGGTTGGTCCACCAAGGTAGGCAAACCTTGCATTGCCACTGCCAATGTCTCTTATTATGGAATGTTAACTATCACTGCACTGAGTACAGTAAAAGATGACTTGCAGTCCAGTACAACAACTTTAATGAGCTCTAAGGGTCATAAGAAATCATTACAAATCTACACTTTATATCATATCATCCCTAGCTGATTTACAAGGCACTATAAAGTATGGCATATTTATATCCTGGTCCATCCCCTGTAAACACATTTGTCCTGTAATTCAACAAAAGCAAAGTCTCTCACCAGTGAAATTGCCTCCAATAACAAATGGAATGACGCCTCCAGGCCATATTCTCTCAGTGCGTGAAGTTGCAGCTCTGGGAAGTCTGCTTTTTTTGCTTTTCCCTGAGGATTTTGTGCTCCCAGTTTCACTTGTTGTGTTTTTTCTCCCATTGTCTGCGAATGCAATTAGAGAGACAATCTTTCTTGCTGTTGACCAAAATCTATAATTTCAGTACTGAATCCTAAAGTCTCTCATCAAAAATGAAGATTTTGTGGTTAAAAAGATTTTTAAAACCATGTAATTAATATGCATTACCAAGGAATCTACACTTTTAACATGGTTTAGTTGCTCTTATTTACTGTTGAGGAACAGCTATACTCTGCATTAATAGTACCTACACTTAACACATGCAGCTGTATTTGATAATCACAATATTCAGTCAAATTAGTCAAGTAAACACAAATGGTGTTGTTCTATATTTTTTGTCAACACGCATTAAAAAATCCTAAATTCAACACACAGTTAAAATCTCATTTCTTTAGATTGTCAAAGTTCCACATCAATGACCCCGCCACGTGTTTACAGTACATCTTGAGAATGGTTAAGTATGACTTGTACACTATGTCAGAGAGTCTGCTAATTGAAATAGTTGAAGTAAATACCATGGCCAAATCTTCTTATCCTGTCTATAAGCTGATAAAGTGACACTTTCTTGGATATAGCATGCTCCCCTAAACCACCTAGAAAAAGAAAGAGAGAAAGACATTACAGTTATTTTTCTGAATATATCAAAAATATACTGTACCTGATTCATATTAACCTAAATAATTCTCTGGAATGGAGAAAAACGGATGGAGAAAGCAGATTACTGGTGATTTTAATATACAGTTGATTATTATGAAATCTCTCACAGCATATTAAAATTGCTGTTTAAAAAATATTGAATATTTAAACACCTGGGATTTAGATCTAGTGATATAGTCTATATCCTTTCAATTGTTGTCAGACTATATTAGTTTTTGTAAAAACTGACTTTATATTTGTTCTACTTTGGCAACTATAGAGATAGGTATCATCCACTAATGGCATTCTGTCATAAAAATCAATTTTATATTTTCATTATGTGGACTGCTTTTACTGTACTGAAGATGAAATTGCTTTTTAAATATATTTAGGGAGGACTGTCGGGTATTTAAGGTTGGAGACCATTCCAGGCTAGTTGACTCAGAAAATAATTTAAGTGTGAGTTATTGCGTCTCCTCTGTATTGATGTCTCGCACAGTTCACTGGGCTTGTGCCAGATTTTTTTATCTTTTCCTCACAAGGATTCTAATGTTTCAGCCAATAGGAAGGCTGAGAACAAACACATCACAAAAAAACAGAATCAAGGAAGAAGTTATTCCCCAGTGTATCTGAGTACATATAAATATAAGATGACTAATACCAAAAGTTAAAATGAATGCATGAAAATATATCAAATTTTAGCCCTTATTTAGGCAGTATTGGGAAGAAATTCAATGGGTGAATGGTTAGAGTTATGGTTCAGGATCTCCATACTCCCACTCCATATTTGTTAAAATAAATTGAGTGCCCAATTATTTTACGCCTGATTTTCTCCCCAGTTCTGAATGTTCAGTTCTATCCCCTCACCGCAGCAATTTCCCACACAACTCAGGAAAACTGAAGCTTCAGTGAGCGTCTTCCCATTCCACGACCAATTTCCTTTTTTTTTTATTTGCCTCCTAAGTGCAAAGCTCAGTTTGCAGCATTATGGTATATAACCTAACTTGGTCTGATACGATTATTCTGGCAGTGCAAGTAGAAACCAATGCTTTTGAAAAAGTAAGAATTATTTTCATAGAATTTAGATACATACCTGTTGTGTGACCTAGTCTTTCATTTGTGTGTTGAGTGAGGTCAATTGTTCTATCGATTTGAAACATTTTCAAGTCTTCTTCATCTAAGGCAATGTCTCCCCAAAATACAGCTGTAAATGAAAGACACGTATGAGAGGACAGCACCTCTGTAAAGCACAGATTAGTCATGAGTACATGTTTTAATGTCCCGTTCTGTAGTGACATTTAAACATACTTTCCAAGGGTGTGATGTAGGTCTGTTTTAAATGCTTATAGAATGTTAACACACTTTCTAATGCAGTGATGTGTTCAGGGAATGTCCTCTCATGTTGGCAGTTTGACTAAATAGAATAAAGAAAAGGAAATGGGGTCATATATTGATTGACTCTATTATATTGATTAATATTATATTGACTGACTCTACACCTTAGTATCCTGAAGTATCCAGTATGTGTTTCTGATTATAATTGTTTATAAGTACTTTCCAAAATACAAACAGAAATGGAACTTACATTTTGGTTACATATCAAACACAGCCAGTTAAGATTCATGTGGAATCTAATCAAAGAACAGTTTACTGGGAGTATATGTGAGTCTGTGATTGAGCCCACAGCATTTTGCATTAGAGACCAGAACACAAGTTGATATTTTAATACTGTAATCCTAAAAAGTATAATATGCCCTCTTCATAATGGGTATGGTTGAGCATTGAATAACAATCATTGAGTAACAGACATCTATTGTTTATCACCCAAGCAGGAAAACTGAAGACGATGCATTAATTTTATAGAATTCAGAAATTCCCCTGAATATATTAATGTGTAATTTTAAATAGTGTGGAGTAGTGGTTAGGGCTCTGGACTCTTGACGGGAGGGTTGTGGGTTCAATCTCCAGTGGGGGACACTGCTGTTGTACCCTTGAGCAAGGTACTTTACCTAGATTGCTCCAGTAAAAAAAACCCAACTGTATAAATGGGTAATTGTATGTAAAATAATGTGATATCTGTATAATGTGAAATAATGTATAATGTGATATCTTGTAACAATTGTAAGTCGCCCTGGATAAGGGCGTCTGCTAAGAAATAAATAATAATAATAATAATAATAATAATAATAATAATAATAATAATAATAATAATAATAAAATAGAAGTGATTTACAAGTTCCCCATAACAATAAAGAACACAGTAAGCGTTTGGGGTACCAGCAGCACCTGGTCTTTTGCTAACCTTGCAAACAGCGTGCTCATCAGAAAGTATGCAGCATTTATAATCTGAATGTACAAATCCTGAAAAATAAAATTGTTGTGTCTGTCACTTGATGAAAATAAAGTACAAGGTTGTACAACCTACATTTCTGTTCCTTACCAGATATGAATTACTTGGAGAAAAACATTGTACACGTAAATTAATTATGTCAACAGATTCTGTGCACCTGGCTATAAATACTTTATTGATTGTAAAACAAGAAACAACAACAACAACATTGAAATCCACTTGCATCCTAGATCTATTTTTCTGTAAATTTAAAGCTTTTTTGACAATGATGTAACTTTTTACAAGCATTCAATACCACAATCCACTGTTTCCAATTAATTGGTCATAAGGGTGGGCATTTATGTGGCATCCATTCTTTCTTTCCCACACATCTTCAATTGCAAATATTTATAAACAATACAACAAAAGCTCCATTTACTATAACTCCTGTGTAACATTTGTGTAATGTATAATCAAACATTTTCCTCGACTAACAAGATATAATAACCTTTATTCAAAACAACAAACAATAAACTGCCTGTAAGACAGCCTGTTTAAGTCAAATGTGTATTTCACCACAACAATGGAATAACTTTGTTCTAGCAAGCGCTTCAATCAAGAGGTAAGATAACAAATGGAAATTAATTTACACCAAGCAAAATCTAAAAAACAATGGGACGACTTTATAAATGAGATGTTACATTCCTATCCTGGTAAACAAACTCATTAAATAAATTAATAAATTAATTTTAATCCTAAACCAGTTTTAAAACAATACATTTTTGCTATGAACAAACATCATGTATATTTGTGGACTCTACAGAAATGTTGTAAAACTAATACTGACTAATATATACTGGAGATTAGTTTTTTTGAATGATTATAAATCTCTCATTATTCAAAACTCCTAACATAATATGCTATTAAAGATAGCTTATAGATACGTAGAAGTTTTTCATTAAAAAACTAAATTAAGATTTTATTTTTTGGAAAGTTAAAGACTAAAGTTAAAGATTTCCAACTTGTAGGTGAGGGGAACAATTTACGTAAACATTGTAGATTTTGAACATAATACGATAATAAAAAAATGTAAAGGCTACTTTAAAGACTAGATTTGTTTTTACATATAAATCTGCAAGACTTTTGACAAACACAACATTTCATTTAGGATGCTCTCCTCCCAAACTATCCTGAAGGTACAGTTCATGAATGGAAGACACCTTCAATGTCAACCAGTTCTAACGAGGCATTGATTTTGGAGTTCCTGTAAATCATGTGTTATATAAATAGAGATCAAACCTGCAGAGGAACAACAGTTCAGTAGCTTAATGCAGCAGACATCCTTCGAGCCCCAGTGTGATTGATTTAGGAATGGAACTATTCATGCTGACATGTGACTGAAGGCTTTGATAGCTCACGAGTTCAAAATGAATGAGTGCATGGAAATACTGCACTCCTGTAATTGTTGAATAGCATGTCTTTGCAGTTAACCCCTTCACACAGAGCAACTACATCTTGATTTGAGTCAAGTCACAAAAATATGTTTGCAGATAAAAATCAACTTGTAAACAGACCTTTAACTGCAATTTGGCAACCCCACAAAGAGGCTCTCTGGTGTTATGTAAATGAAAACTGGTGGCAAATGTGAAATACTGCAATAGGTAATATTGTTTTGAACATGGTCGAAACTATTAAAATACAACAATAGACATATATGGGAGGTATGGGGAAACATTTGTAAATATGTAAAGTATAACAAATTGGACATATTTAGGTTCAGGTTTTGTTCACAACTTAGTTTATGTCTAATTAAGTCCTGTGATAATATGAGAATCAACATGCTGAAAAATTGAGCCATTGCTATTTAGCAGCTTGTATTGCCATGTGAGATTTACAGAGGTCTAATACTTTAATGCTGAACAGCATTAACACTTATTTAGAGCCCTCTCTATGGATCTGCCTGTTTATAGTGTATGTCTTCATTATCAAAGTAGTTTTGAGCTGATTTAGACATTAGCAGCGTGTGATGTTATAAGATGTTCTGTATATAGTCACCTGATGTCCAATGATTCAGATGCGGTTGGGATTGGAAGGTCTATCATTGATTATGGATATGGTTAAAAAAGAATGTCAGACATTGGTTTGTATAGTTTGACAACCATAGGGCAGGCCTAGCTCATTTGAAAAACAAGGTGTTACCTTTGCAAACATATATACTACATTAATAATATTTCTATGAAATGATGTATGCACAAACCCCTGCTTGTTAGCTTCTCTGCCAAACTGAATTGAGTCTTGTATTTTCAGGGAAGAATGCCAGCTCCTTACATTGCAGGATTCCCCCGGCACACATGGACAACCCCTGTCTCTGTTCTATACTAGTAACATATCAAGTATTTTGTTTCTAATTTCCAGAAACAGATTGGAGAAATGTAAAGGAAAACATGCAACCCTATATAAGGGGAAAATATGTGGCATGTAATATATATATTTTTTTAAATAGTCATCTTGAAAATAAAATATATTTCCTTCTAATCAAGAGTATTTTGCTAACATATCAGCATGGTTTCTTTACTTTGGATCAGAAACTGGAATAGACCACTTTGTACAAGTTTTAAAACTAGGGCTACTCCTTAACAGATTAATCAGACCGATTAATCAACTAAAGAATTGATCGCAGATACATTTCTTTACAATTTAATCATGCAGAATTTACATATATATATATATATATATATATATATATATATATATATATATATATATATATAGATATATATATATAATCAACCAATAGAAGATCTGCATTTTCTCAGCAGCAGTCCAATCATAAGTGAGCGGAGGCGGACATAAACAGTTGAAGGCCTTGAGTAGGTTTAACCAATGGGAGAGTCAAAGACCTGCCCCTTGTTATGCAGGTGTCCAATCATTAGTGAGCAGAGGCAGGACATAAATATACTAGGGAGCATGATGTAAGAGTAGCTGAATTTCACATGATATTGCTAATATTATAGAGACCGTTATTAAGAATTATTGAGAGCTTCGAAGTAATATTTAGAATTGCTTTTTACACTAAATTTTGAGAGATCGTAGTCAATTTGGTTATGAATCTATTTTCAAGAACTTTTTCAGAAAAATTGGAGATTATTAAAAAAGGAAGGTATACACCACAAATACCCGAACTGACACAGGAAGGGAAGGGATATACTCGGCAATTCCAACATTCAAACTGTCTTTTGTTCAGTACAGAAAAGGCGATATGGAAAAGCACTGGCTACAGCAATCTAGGACATCTATCGGTCAGCACAAAAACATGAGCATTTCTAAAGTCACTTTCAAGCCACTGTAACACTCAAAACTTTTAGACAAACCTGGATTTATGTTCAACTGGATGAGCAGAAGCATAGGCATACAATACATCACAATGAGCAAGTAAGAAAAAATCGTTAGGTTCTTAAATACTTGATTGATTCTGTTGTTTACCTTGGCAAGCAAGAACTGGCATTCAGAGGGCATGATGAAGGCACCAATTCCTCAAATAGAGTTAATTATGTGGAATTACTTTCATTTCTGACTACGACAGCATGTTAAGCAATTGCTTGTAATAGCCACAGTATTCTCAGGTACAAGATTCAGAACAAATCAAAGCAGAAGTACAGGAAGCCAAGTACATAGCTGTAATGGTAGATTAAACAACCGACGATGGAAACGCAGCTCAGCTGTCTTGTGTTTTCAGGTATGTGACTGGCAGTGGCCCAAAAGAACGGTTGTTCTGTGAAAATGTGTTACATTTACTAAAATAAAAATAATAATAAAAATGATTTTAAAAAGACCAAATTCCCATTGGGCTTGTTTTTTTTTTTAGATTCTATTGATTTTTTAGTATTACTATACAGGACAGCCGCTATATTATTTATTTATTTAGCAGACGCCTTTATCCAAGGCGACTTACAGAGACTAGGGTGTGTGAACTATGCATCGGCTGCAGAGTCACTTACAATTACGTCTCACCCGAAAGACGGAGCACAAGGAGGTTTAGTGACTTGCTCAGGGTCACACAATGAGTCAGTTCCTGAGATGGGATTTGAACTGGGGACCTCCTAGTTACAAGCACTTTTCTTTAACCACTGGACCACATAGCCTCCTGCTATAAGATTGATATCTTTATTAAAAATGTGCAGATTAATCTACCGATGCCCATAAATTAACCAATCAAAATTTTTAATCGCGTGACAGCCCTATTTAAAACAGATAAAAGTTATGTTAGTGATGAAAGAAAGAAGCAATGTTGGGGTTGGAATATTTTATTGAACTACCACAGAACAACCATATTTATAAATAAATAAATTGCACACTTGTTCTTGAGGAAGAATGTATTTTACAAAAGTGAAAGACAAAATCAGGGATTACTTAAACCTATAATTTACCAGTTTTATTGTTATTTTTTTCTCTATTTACAGTAAGTCTAAAAGGCCACAAACCAAAATGGAACTGGGCGTCTCTCTTTGAGGTTTCATTGTACAATGTGGGTTGAAATGTCTAGTTTCAATCTTCTGAGAGATCCAAGATCCAGTTCCTATGACCCAAGACTGTTCCCCTCATTTAATAATATGTTTTCCTATTTCTAACCAGTTGTCTGAATTGTCTCTTCACAGATATCCAAAACAGTTGAGATTATTTTTCAGCCTTTCAGTTCATAAGAACTTTGGGGAAGGTGACCAACTAAACCCACTTGCCTTGGCCCTTGATTATGTTTGGCTAGGGATCTCAAGAGTCATAAGATAATACTATCTCATAAATCACTGTTCCATCTGAAACAATTTGTGCTGTTTAGGTGTGTTTTATATGTTGCCTTCCTGTACAATTTACATTAACGGAGGAATCACTTCAGGTCAATGGTTTATCACAACGCTATCCTCTCTGCCAGAATTTCCAGAAAGAAACAGCTGCCAGCCAAGACTTTGCATGATTTTGCATGCTGTGTTTTTGCAAATTTTAAGAGACAAATGATTAAATCACTAAACCAAACTGAAAACACACTTTACATATACCTGTATGTTTCCTGTATTCATAAGCTCTAACAGTTCACACTTTTCCTTTCTCCCACAGTTGAATTACTAAAAACATACCTACTGTACAAGTGGATGGAGGAGGAGAATTAAGTATATTATATTTAAAACAATGGCTTTAAAATAACTACTTGTATGACACTTACAAAAAACAAAAACATTCTAAGACAAAACAATTAAATTACCGTTTACTAGCTGATAAAATACACAGCAGTTTTCACATTTTGATCTCACTAATGTGTGAGTTGCTTAGATAGTTCACCTACTCCTTAGGAAGTAAACCCAACATTGAGATATAAATACTGTACTAAAACGTAAACTCTGGAAAACCAGCAGACACTGAAAAACAGTAGCTGTGGGTAAAGCTGTATTGTTATTGCACTTTTCTCAGCAGGTGCTGTTGCTAGGGAGCAGGGTGGGCAAAGGGGCTTTGTTCCAACTATAGCTCTTAAACTAATTGAACCAAATAAACATCCATCCAGGTCCCATAGTAATGAATTATTTATTATTACCATTAAACATGGTCTCTGAGGACTGAAAATGCCCACCGCTGTGGAGTTAATGTATAGCATGGGCATTCATTCTAAGTAAAAAAAAAAAAAAAAAGGTACATAAATATATCTCACTAAAATCAATAAAACAATACAAACAAGCAAACAAACCCTATTTTATGTTTGTTCAATATTCTTGGATATTTAAATATAATCTTTTTTTGTATTTTAGCACCTTGTTTTAGTTGTACTGTGTTTAATACAACATGTACAAAGTTGGATTCAAAGTAAATGTTTCGCCTGTTCATTTCAGTGGAGCACATTTAAAGATCAATCAACTCACAGTGTCTGGCATGACTCTTGGATAAGAAATGAAGCGAAAAGAGAACAGCACACCTGCATCATAAGAGAACTGGCATGTGAAAGTGACACTTTTTCCAGATGACATCCTTAGCTAAAATAGTTTTATAGCGTGCATTGAGATACGCCTGAAACATGGAAAGACTGCAACGTATCTGAGAGGGCAGCCAGCTGTATGCCCTGGAGCTGTTCCCATTGGCCACTTGTGAGGATACTCTTGTTTTGTAACAAGTGTTTACACTCCACCCCATTCACTCTCATATAGAGCTACTAGGTTTACTTGGCTGTCACCTATAATAACCTTTCCCCTTACTCATGACGTTTCATGTTACTGCACCTCATAAAGACTAATTTTTGACAAATTATAAATCAGGTGGCAATACAGTTGCATCATTAACATTAAAACAACTGGGATTTTTTTTTATTTATTTTTTTTACTGCAGAAACATTAAAAATATACAATGGCCAGACATGGAAAATACGTATTGGCCAGCACCTGGGTGCTATGGGGGCTGATAGCAAACCAACCACTTTGCTTTGTTATCCAAATGTTAAGGAATGTAATTTGTTCTGTGATAAGCAAAAAAAAAAAAAAAAAAAAAAAGAACAACATTGAACAAATGTTGTCCTGTAAAGTCAAATTAAATTAAATTATATTTACATTGTACCTTTAATGACATTTTTTTTTTTAAGTACCCATTTGTGGCAGGGCGAGGAGCCCTGCACATGAAAAGGGGGCAGGGCAAAGCCCTGCCATAAAAGTATTATTTATTTTTAGAACAGGGTACCCCTCCGCCCCTGTGCAATTTATTATTTTGTATTTGTTTTGTTGTATTATTATTATTATTGTCATTATTGTTATGGTTTATTTATTTAAAAATTTGACGGCGTAGCCGTGTTGTTTTGTTATTGTTTTGTTAAATGTGACGGCGAAGAGCCGTAGGTTTTGTTTGGCAGCGTGGATGGGAAGCCCCACCCACAGTTTAAAAACCTTGTGTAGAAGGTGGCCATCTCCCGAATTAAGTGATTAATTTGTTGCTAATCGGGAGATGGTCACCTGCATATAAGACTGCAGCTCTCCCTGCTCTGGGTGGGTGTTCAGATGAGGAGAGAACGAGAGCAGAGTGAGCGAGTGGATTATAAAGGAAAGTAAAATAGGAACAGTGACAGCAACTGCCCAGCCTGACCTATTGTTTGTGTTTTGTGTTCGAGATTTGTGTTTTGTTTAAACTTTTATTTTCGCTCTGTGAGCACTGTTTTTGTTCAAATATTTTATTTATTTTGGTATTTAAAAATAAACGGCGCACGCCGCTTCTTTTTGCCCTGCAGTACCTGCCTTTATTTTCTTCCTGCATCTGGCCTGACGTTACCACGTCAGCCATCCTGTCACACCATTATTTTTTTAAAAACAAGCAGTTTCAATAGCTTTGGACCAGTTATTAGTAGAAATTGATTCTCTTAACTCTCACTTATACAAAATGATCACTTGTACTATTTTGGATGTGTATTAGCTTCCTAGCTTGATTTGAGTATGTTTTTAATATTGCTTAAGAGTATTTGATTAGGTGTTGAAATGAAGAGACAAACTTCATTCTTGCAGTTCAAGATCTATTTGACACAAGAAACAAAAACTCTCAACATCTCTCATGGAGCATTTCTACGACTGCAATTCCACAGGGCTTTCAAAACCACTGCCTATGTTAACTGTACACCTTTACATAGTGCCTCTATAGAAAACAAGCGGAAGACTTTTGTAACAAAAAAGTAAAACATGTAAATATACTGAACAAAAAAGTTGAGCAATACATTTGAATATGGAATAAAATAGCAACCACGTAAACATAGGTGGAATGAGCCTGATAAAGGAAGCTGCGATCCCATTTGGGTTTTAAAACACCCCATAGTCTGAGCTGTTGAATGATGGGAAGATGAATATTTTTTTTGGCAAATAGTTACAAGCAATGAACACTGTGGCCAGAGAACCTCTGATCTCACACATCAAAACAACACTCCCCAGCTAAACAACACATCCTTCCAGAACAGTGTAAAGTGTCACCATTTAACTGATTTTATTTTCATGAATCTCCAACAACAAAACATGCAATTGATATCCATGTATTTATTTATTTTATTTTATTTTCTGTTCAGTGTATAGTATGGTGGAATTGTTTAGTGAAGATAAACCACAATAGTTTGACTGATGCCACAAATATTTGAAGAAACAGTCTCTGCCTGCTTGAATGTTCACAGAAAAAACTAAACTCTTCCAGTCCATTATAAACATGTATGCTAAATAAACTGATTTAGCTATTGTTCTATTGTCCTATATATATACATATATAGCACAAGTATTGAGAAGATTACCAGGGAATTTAACAGCCCACAGATTTCCATTGAATGCAAATTGCCCAAAAAATATTAAATGCATGCAGGTATTGTTGTTTATGAACCATGCATGTGTTTGGTTTCAATCAGTTAGTATTACTACTTATTCTAGGAAGGGTTGCGTGATCTAAATATGTAGTTGCAGTACTTTCACCCAATGCTCTGGTAATCAGTACTACCGTGCGGTCTCCCTTCTCCCTTTCCTCCCTAAAACCCTCGAGCGAGCGGTACTTCGCCAGATCTCTGCTTTCCTGCTTGACCCAATCAGGTTTTCGCCCGGCACACTACACTGAAACTGCTCTACTCTCTGCCCGTGCCACCTTCCTCTCCTCTGACACAGTGGACTACTCTATTCTCCTGTCCTCCCTCATTTACCTGGGACTCTTAGGCACTGCTCTTGACTGGTGCTCCTCCTACCTCTCCGATTGCACATACCGGGTGTCCTGGTGTGGCTCACTCTCTCCCTCTTGCTCTCTTTTGACAGGTGTCCTCCAAGGCTGAGTCCTAGGACCCGTCCTGTTTTCTCTCTACACCTGCTCCCTGTGTCCCCTCATCTCCTCTCATAGCTTCCTGTATCACTTTTACGTTGGTGCCCAGTCCTATGTAGGAGATATAAAGCCCTACGTAGGGGATAGTTTTTTCTTTCTTTCTTTCTTAATGGCACTAGGACGCTTCCGTACTTAATTGAATTTACTCTTATAAGCAAATATTTTTACTATAATTTTAACTGCTCTTAGTCAAATTCGCTCCTAAATGTAATTATTTGAATTTGATCTTATTGTGTACTGATTTTACTGTACTTTATATTTTATACATTGCAAAATGTGATATTTTGCAATGTGATACTTTGTATCAACTGTAAGTTGCCCTTAGTGTCTGCTAAGAATAAATAAATAATAATAATAATAATAATAATAATAATAATAATAATAATAATAATAAGGGTTTGGTCAATGTGCTGCTTTATCACAGCTGTTTCTGATAAATGCAACAATACATAGCAGTTGATATTAGAGCTTTAAAAGAAACCCCAGATTTATCCTTATCATTAGCAAGAGGGACCCCCACAGTATTCTTTCAAATAAACCTTTGTGTTTGAGAAAACCTTTATGACATTTGGATGGCATATTTTACATGTAACTATAAGACTGAAGGGTGCATGACTGGGACTATACATTAGAAAACAATCACATTAAAGTGAATGTAAATAAAACACATGAGTTAAGTTTAACATTCCATTTTTTGTGTGATGGATCATTAAGGCCAAGTGATCTTCTGCTGAGAGGCGGGAGCCATCTGGATTAATTGACATGTTTTAAAGTACAAAGTAAATCCTTATTGATAGAATGACCACATATACCTTGGGGATGCGCCTTTCTGCTTCAATAACAATACAAAATATGGCAGTCACATTAAATATATTCAAGTGTTGCTAAATTATTTGTTGAATTATTAAAATACATTATCAGGGAGTGTGGCAAGCATGCTATATAATAAACTGGTCTCAGGTTTGATCCAAGTTTGCTGTCAGTTCATTTTGGTCCTGAATAACCTTGTGCAAAATACAATTTTAAGGTTTAACTTACTTTTTCCATTCATGATTTAAATAAAGTCCTATGGCCAATCTACAGTAAGCAAGTATAGTTAATTGATAAGCTCGGCTAACTGAAACAGTAAAAATCACAAAGTAAAAATCCTTAACTGGCAGTTTTACATTGTTAAATATTGCGGGATAGAAAGCATTAATAGACCTAGGAGGTGAGGGAATGTAGATAGGCTGTTATTACAAAGAGAGTGCTTCTGGATACATTATTTGGAGACTGAAAATCCTAAGGGACTAAATGAACGTACATAGTTGTCCTCATTTTTGTGAATTGAATCAATTAATGGTTTATAGAGTATATAATGAAGACCTTTAACAATTAACTTAAATATTCTAAATTAGGCTAGTGGATATATATATATATATATATATATATATATATATATATATATATATATATATATATATATATATATAGTATGGATTTACAACTCTTGTGTGCATATAAAAAAAACTTTGAATTTTGTACTTTGTTTAATTGGTAATTGACTAGATCTTTAAAATAACCTATTAATGTCTTTGTAAAGTGCTAAATGTGAGAACGCTTTGGTTTGAAAATATTTTGAAACTGATTTTGCATTTCATGTAGCTTATATGCTTGTTTAAACGTTAGGTTAGGTCGAAACGTTAGGTTGTTTTTCAACTTTTTCTTTTTAATTACTTTTATGTCTGGGAACCAAATAAAATAAAAAAAAGGTATATAAAGTTAATCCGTTGTTTGTGGTTGATGAATGGGAAAGTGCTGTGTTTTCTCTGCTATATAAGATGTTCTACATCTGCACCCCGTAGTTTGATGTTCAAGTGATGACTGGTTGATGTGCACCTTACAGCTCTTTCTGTAAACTTGTGCCCCTAAAATTAAACATAACCAAGGGGATGCAAACCTGCGCAAAAATAAAGTTATCAAACCAGAAATAAACAACTGAGGTATTACAAGTAGGGGCAAGTCTTAATACTCTTAATACTCTTTCTCCATAGTTATATTCTGGTTAATTCATACCAACTCACATCAGTACACTTGCACTACGTTTGCTCTTGACTGTCGTCAGACAAAGCATTTGCTGATAGTATATTGTTTATAGGCAGGCTTGGTGTTCCAGTGGTTAAAGAAACAGGCTTGATACCAGGAGTTCCCCGGTTCTAATCCCCAACTGACTAACTGTGACCCTGAGCAAGTCACTTAACCTTCTTGTGCTCCGTCCTGCAACAGTTGTGGATGCACAGTTCACCTCCTAGTCTCTGTAAGTCGCTTTGGATAAAAGTCTGCTAAATGACTAATTAATATAAATAATAACAATTATCATTAATCAAAGAGATAAGCCATAGCAAGAAAATACCCATTTAGCTTAATAACCATTTAGCTTAAAATACCAATTTTTCACACACACAATATGAATCAATAAATAAATAAATATGTATTACTTGTCATGACGCATGTGCATCAACATATGAAATGAACTGAATAAGTATGTGTATGTTAATAAACTATAATAACAAAGTAACAGATAAACTAACAGTAATGAATTAACTGCCAAACTAAATTAACACAGCACCCCTACACACGTTACAAAATGCAGCAATGAGAAACACCAAATTGCTCACCGACTTGTCTCAGATTCAGGTTTTCTTCAAGAGCTCGAACAATTTCTAACTTTTCGTAGCAAGAGAAATGGTTGCGTATTTTGCCGTTTTGTTTACACTCCATTTTGTAGCGATGAGGTGCTCTCGTGGAAATCAAAATTTAAAACGAGTCAATGATATGATGGTAGCTCTGGAAAGATTTAATAAATCAATTAGTGTGCCTCAAGACACTCTTGAGAAGTTGCTTTTGAAAAGACTGAATAAACCATTTCAATTTAAGTTTGATGATGATGAGTTACCAGGTTACAAAACAGAACTTTATCCATTGTGAACAAATCGCTATCAGTGCCAAGAAGGTGTTCATTTAAGCGAAGTTCCTGTTCTTTTAGCCGAAACATTTACAGTGGGAAAAATCTGTTTCACCACAAGGGTGTTCCCTTAGGTAAAGTGTTCTCTTAGGAGGTGTTCCTATACGCAGAGATTACTGTATTGGCAAATCTTAAAATTTACTGGTAAATGTCGACATTTACCAAGCAAAACGGTACATGTCTGAAATAAACAAGATAGAGCTTTATTCCAGAGATTCACCGGTAAATCCCAAGAATAACCAAGTGCCTTTGGCTAGTGACCGAATGTCTCGCTTTCACACATTGTAAGGCTTCAGGAGTCCTGTGTAACTTCAAGTGCCACAAGAGTCTACCAAGCTGCACTAAGTAAGTAAATATATTTATTTAGTGTCTCTATTTGTTGCATTTTGTGTCATAACCAGTGTGATTTTCTGTTGAAAAAACAAAGGTCCTAAATGATTTAATTTGCATTTAACAGAATGTTATTTTTCATCAAACTACTACGTATTGGAGTACAATATGCAAATTTACCAGAATGTTGGTTGTTCTGCATAAGTGGATCACAATATTGTTCAGTACCATGTTGAATTGCTCAATTATGCATTTCTGTAAGCTCATTAATGATTATTTTGTTAATGGAAAATGTCTATATAGAAATAAATATATTGTTTGACATGTTTTTTGTTAATGGACATTTGTATTGTTATTCAGGGGGCAGGTGCAGGGGGTTCTCCTTAATTAACCAACCAATATATCAATTAACCAATCTATCAATTACCCCCCTTTTTAAGCCCTGGGTCAAACACTCATTTTCTGTCTGTTTATTACATTTTCCACCTTCCTTCCCTCCTCCTCCAAAGAGCAGCGCCACCTCTACAATGGTCTCCCTCTAATATATCTGCATTTACCAATATGCTTCGGTAAATCATAAGATTAACCGGTAAATGTCTGAAAAGCAATTTATTTCTTCATAATTTCTGTCATTTGCCACCTTATTTGGTAAATGTTGACATTTACTGCTAAAACATAAGATTGGCCAGATTCTGACTTTTACTTTGACATATATAGCAAATTGTTTAAGCAAATTATATCATATATATATGTATATATATATATATATCAATTTTATATATATATATATATATATATATATATATATATATATATATATATCAATTTTATATATATATATATATATATATATATATATATATATATATATATATATATATATATATATATATATATATATAATTTGCTTAAGCAAATTGCTTTGTTTCTTCCAAAAAAAACCCAGACCTCTAGAGATAAACCCAAAATACACCTTGAGAAAGGTCACGACAAGATGTTTAGAAAATATAAGGAAAATAAAGTGACAACTGTAAATATAAAATAGCTTTTGACTGAAACGCTTTAATCAAAGAAGATAAACTGTACCTTCCATTGGAGGAATAATAGTGATTTATAATTGTGTCCCAAAGGTGTCTATAATAGTCTTATAGTATCATATTTTTTCAACTAAAAGATTTGAACCATCTAAAAAACTAACCCTATATGTATAAACCATCGGAATATTGTGCTGCCCCCCTTTTTCAAATAGGGGTGGTCAACTTTTTTGGATTTATAGGAATTCAAATATGAAAAATCTGTAAAGAGCAAGGAAAGCTTGGCTGGATGTATAGTTGCGCTTTCACCTTTTAAAAGCAAACAGTGTATAAATGTGCAGCTTGTAAAGTAGGGCCTATTCACTATTCTGATTAATTAGCCCTGCAGAAGTTTAAATATTATGCTTCAAGGAATTTTTGCATGCCTAGAAATTAGGAAAGCAAACAGTGATAGTGCACTTTGGATAGTTAATGTCAGCTAAAATTTTGAAGTGTAATGAGGTGCTGGCCTCCCCAGTGTTTATTTTGCTTTGTGTACATTTTTTATAAAAACAATTATTTGTAGGAAGCATGAATGAGCAAGAGTGTGTGACATTTCCAGCTAAGTGGCAGGATGCAGACTACCAGGAAGAGATAACTGAGTCAATGGTGAGTGCTTGCAAAAAAGTTACAGAGCTTGGCAAGGCCTTGTATGGTACTGTATACAAGTTGGGAAATTAGATAACAAAAGGTTGGAAATGTGCATTCTGCACTTTAATAGAAGAGGAGATAATATCAGATAAGCAGACAACCAAATATTCACATTATGTTTTTCCTAACAATAACATGAGCAGGAATACCTGGCACTGCTAACATTTCCATGCTGATGTTTTACTTCCACTTCAAATGGCAATACAGCCAGCCATATTCCTATTTCCAAAGGAATAACTATAGCAGTCAACTTAAAAGCATTGTTAAGTTCTGTAATGAAGGTACTAGTTATGATGTATTAGAAATGTACAGTTTTGTGGTCACTACTGTACAAGTAAGTACCTTAAAGTTAGTAAACTGATTAGTAAACTAATACATGTATATAAGCGTTCAGAAGCTAATATTGTTGAATTTAAATTTAGATCTGCCATCTGGTGTCTTTTTATATCAATATACTTAAATGCCATAAATGTAAACTTGCTCCTATCTTTCTGTTTTGTGCAGTCAGGACATAGCTCAGAGAAATCATTTGTGCAGGACAATGACTTCCTTTCCCCAGAATTTGTGTGTGTGTGTGTGTGTGTGTGTGTGTGTCTATATATATATATATATATATATATATATATATATATATATATATATATATATATATATATATATATATACACAGTGCCTATAGAAAGTCTACACCCCCTTTCAAAATGCTTATCTTTTGTTGCCTTATAGCCTGGAAATTAAATGCATTAAAATCTTTTTTTTTTTAATTTATCTACACATCCTACCCCACAACTTCCAAGTGAAAAAAATATTCTAGAAATTTGTAGAAAATTAATTAAAAATAAAAACTGAAATAGCTTGGTTGGATAAGTGTCCGAACCTGCCTAGATCAGGCCGTCCTCCAAACTGGATGACCGAGCAAGAAGGAGACTGATCAGAGAGGCTACCAAGAGGCCAATGGCAACTTTGCAAGAGCTACAGGCTTTTATGGCAAAAACTGGTCAAAGTGTGCATGTGACAACAATATCCCAAGCACTCCACAAATCTGGCCTGTATGGTAGGGTGGCAAGAAGGAAGCCATTACTCAAGAAAGCCCACCTTGAATCCTGTTTGAAGTATGCAAAAAACACTGTTTCTCATTGGCAGGGACTGAGGCACTTGTCAGGATCGAAGGGAAAATGAATGGAGCAAAGTTCAGAGAAGTCCTTGAGGAAAACCTGCTGCCCTCTGCAAGAAAGCTGAAACTGGGACGGAAGTTCACCTTTCAGCATGACAACTACCCAAAGCACACAGCCAAAGCTACACTGGAGTGGCTAAGGAAAAAAAAGGTAAATGTCCTTGAGTGGCCCAGTCAGAGCCCTGACCTAAATCCAATCGAAAATTTGTGGCATGACTTGAAGATTGCTGTCCATCAACGCTCCCCAAGGAACTTGACAGAGCTTGAACAGTTTTGTAAAGAAGAATGGTCAAATATTGCCAAATCTAGGTGTGCAAAGTTGGTAGAGACCTATCCCAATAGACTCACAGCTGTAATTGCTGCCAAAGGTGCTTCCACCAAGTATTAACTCAGGGGGGTGGAGACTTATCCAATTATGATCTTTCACTTAAATGGTACAGTCACCATTTGTGGCCCAAAATGTTAACCCGAAAGCCACTCATTTCTCATTAATAAAACCAGCACTTTTTGTATTTCATTTTGCTTAAAATCTATTGTGTCATTCAAAGAACAAACATCTCAGTAAAGTTTCCTGTTTCTCAAACATGTCTACAATTCCAGTCTTCTATGTTGGGGCTCACAGCGTTCAAGTGTTTACTTTCTAATTGACTTTAGTAAGAAACCAAAGCAATTAGCAATCCTAATCCTAGCAAACAGAGATTTTAATGTAAACAGTAGTCAGCTGAGTTAGAATCGCGCTCAAGTGATAGGCTGTAAGGGATTAAGCATGTTCACACACAGACTCACTCATACATACACTCACTCATACATCCTATAGCAATAACAATATCTCTTTTTAAACCTCAAAAAGCTTTGGCAATGCCAATGACCTCCATATTAAAGTTATCTTGGTATGTTATCATCTACTGATTAAAGTTCTATCAACCAAGTGTGGGTTAATATGTCCTGTCGCATACATTCAAATTGTCTTTCAGACAAGGGTCCTACAATTTTCCCCACATCTTTACGAACTCTTCCACTCCCATGATTCAGGTTGCCCATTCTACACCTCAGTGCCACCCCCTTTAATGAGTCAAGAGAGACTGACAGGTAATAAAAAACCTGGCAGTCAAGATGTCTGTCTTGACTGTCAGTGGAGCCATCAGAACATTACCCAATTTATAGAAAGCGCTTAAGACATTCAAATTCTACAGCTTTATTTACTTGGAGGAAAATACCTTTCCTGTTTTCCAGAAAAGTTCTGAAAATGTTTTATTTTCTTTACAATAGCCAGTGTATGAGTGCAGGAAAGCAAATCCATATCCCAGTGGATCACATTTAACACTCCCACTCACATCATGAATTTAGTCTCCTACTGACAAGCTATATTTGTTGATGTTAAATGACAGTACTGTATCCTTCAATGTTCTCTGTTGACTGTAGTATGAACAATGCCTAGAAATCTTCCCCCCTCAAAAGAAAACTGCATGTAAATGCATTTCTACATTACAGTCTATTTAACATTTATCAAGCACATTTGTTACATGCAACAACAAAAGAATAAAGATAACCATAAAAAGAAAACAGATAAAGTTACAAAATATTAGGTTGCTTTAGGTACCCAGACGCTGAAAGAGAGAAAAATGATAGCCAAAACCTCAACATTCTGCAGACACTGACTCAGCCAAAATAAACATATTTGTAATATAACTTTCATTGTAGGCATGTGTACAGTACAATACTGAGAAAGTAAATACAGGTCAACATTACCTACCCATGGAGTTTTTAAATGTACAACTTATCTTCATGATAATTTCAAATAGAAAACAGTTTCAGCTACAGTGCAATGGACATAACATTGTCCACAGAATGCCTTAGCTATAGTAACAGGAGCCTGTTTAAACCATTCCCATAGAAAGACATTCACTTGCTTGTACCTGTATGTGGGATTCAGTTGCTTTCTGTAGGCATTTTCTGTGTTGCTTTTAAGTAGGCATCTTTTGTTTTCACAATCTCTGAAACGGTTTGCCTTACGGTTTTGAATTTTTCACTTAGCTCTTTTGTGCTGGTATTGATTTTTTGATAAGTACACATTTTCTTTCAAGAAATAGCTTGTTGTATGGACATTTAGACATTTTATTAGCTGTTCATCTGCACAATTCTGAATGGCACAGGCGGGGCATGTGAGTATATATGCATTTTAAAAAAAAAAGTAGTATGCCCAGTTATTTTATCCCCAATTTGGAATGTCCAATTATTTTTTCTCCTTACCGCAGCAATTCCCCACACAGTTCAGAAGATCCAAAAGTTCATTGGGTGTCCTCCGATCCCATGATCGAGCTTCCTCTTTTACACCTAGGAACTCGAGAGTGGTTGTCAACGAGCTACCTGCCTCTGGAGGACAAAGGCCAGCCCTGCAGGTGTCCGCTCTGAGTTCACTGGGCACCTGGCCAGCAGGGTTCGCTGTAGCGCGATGAGGAGAAACAGTCCCTGTCGGTTAAAATGTGACTTTTCTTACTGACTGTCCATAAATTTACAAACAATTGGCAGCTTTGCCTCAGGGTCATATATTTTGAAAACTGTAAATGGGGCTGCAGATGAGACCAGCGTGAATACAATATAACTAACACTAAATTACTGCCCTGGCGCCCCTTTCCCCTTGACCCTTGAGTGTGAATCCCAGACAAAAGAACTGAGATCATTAGCATTGAAAAGCTGTGCAAATCTCTCGTAGTATGAGTTCTGAAAGCCCAGTCCCTGGTATACAAAACTACAAGTTGCAAAACCAACAGCGATTGGAAGCAATGCTATGATATGAACTCTGAGAACACCCAAGGTTATAGAAGATAAAATAACAGCAATATCTAGTCAGCTACAGTCAAACTGAGGTGGTACGCAGTTTAAATCTCACACTATAAAAATCTCAGTCCGTTTCTCATCGGGTAATAAAACTTCCCAATCTTTCAGGGTTCTAACCCAAGACAACGCTTTGCATCAAAAGGAAGGAGGTAGAAAAACAAAATGAATTAAAAAAAGATCTAACCACAATTCTTATTTCTGTCAGCTGTAAAAATCATGTTTTACAGTTTATCTACTGTACACTCGATCTCAGCTCACTTAACCCAATTTTAAAGCTGGGGATATGCACATGGAGGTTAAATGACACCTGCCTAATGTCACCGTAAGTAAAGTTAATAAGATAAGATTGTCTTCCATTCTACAAATAAATCAGTTTGATAACCCATCCTTCCTTGGCTATTATGAGGAACAAATGCCTAATTTAACTGTAATTAAATAAAAATAGGAGAAAAAAAACACCTAGGGAGCTCAATGCAGGAAACCCCATAGCTGTGAATAGTTTGTGGATTTTTTTTAACAGTAACCTGCCTTAAACAAGCTGTAGCCTCTGGCTCCTAGAGGTAATGAGTGGGTTATCTGGCTGGCTCCGTTTGCAATGTGATACTATAAAAAAAAAAATCTAATTACTTTCAATGATATGATAGCATACTTGCACAATCTCTTTGTTTGGGTAAAGTAACAGAAGAAGACCCATATACCCACAGGAGAGAAAAGCTGCTTAATAACACACAAGTGACAACAGTTGAGAATGCATGTATACTGCATTTTTATTAACTTCAAAGCTCCAGTAGAATTTACATAAAAGGTAACTTGGCTCCAGTGTGGTCACCTGAGCAAAGGGGAGGGGGAATGGGTGAAATGCTTAATCCTCCCACAGCTTTATTAATCCCTTTATGAGAACAATGGGGCATCCAATTTGCTAATTTCCTAAAAGACAAGGTCTGAAAAGCCTGATGTTTTTAACAAACAAAACCAAGCTTCTTTAAGACCCTGTTTTACAAAGAAAGAAAAATAACAACTTCTCTTCACCAATGCCCAATGGAGTTAATCTTGATGTTGTTTGCGTAACTAAAGATAGTTATACAAATGTGTTTAAAGGCTAGTCTACACTTGCAGTACAGTGACAATTTAAAACCCATTAATAGTATTAGGAAATAAATTAGTAAAGCTGAAAAACAAACCAATCAATAAGTGTTTCAATGGAAAATGTACCTTTCTATGGAACATGTGAAATGCACCTCAGCCACCTCCTATTTTTTTTTTAAACATACAAAACAAGATAGGCTGTTGACTTTATATTTATCTTACTATGGACACTGCAAATGGGCCATTGTAAATTGTGTTTCTATGCTTTGTTACCAATCAAACCATTAGAAAAGCAAATAACTAATATTGGATTAGTATAAACTAACATTTAAAGTAAAAGCTGGGTTTAAGAATTAAGCTCCCGAGTGGCACATCCAGTAAAGGCGCGCCATGTGGAGTTCAGGATGCGCCCTATAGTCTAGACATCGCTGGTTCGAGTCCAGACTCTTCCTTTGTCGACTGAGGATGGGAGCTCCCTGGGGATGGCGCTCAATTGGCTGAGCGCTGCCCGGGGGGAGGGAGGGCTAGGTCGGCCAGGGTGTCCTCAGCTCACAGCGCACCAGCGACCACTGTGGTCTGGCTGGGAGCCTCTGGGCTTGCCTGTAGGGCTGCATTGTCCTCCAATGCTGTAGCTCTGGGTGGCTGCATGGTGAGTCTGCAGTGTGTAATGAAGCGGACGGCTGACGGCACACGCTTCAGAGGATATCGACAGAGTCAGCACAGGGGTGGTAGTGGTGGGCTGAGCCTAAAAATAATTGGATATTACTAAATTGAGGAGAAAACAATAAAAATAATTGGCGACCACTAAATTTAAAAAAAATATTTCTGTTTGACAGAACTATATCACAAGAGATAAAGGAATTAGGTTGCAGAAGTTTCATAGTATTTATGTATCTAGAGTGCATTATTTTGTGAAAAGAATTTCAAAATACAGTTATTTAAATTAATAGAAAATGATCACAGAACTGTGTTTTCATTTAATGCATCATAGACATATGCTTAGAAAATTCAAATTAATTGATGAAAGTTTCTTTTGATCCATACACCACAACATAGTCAAAAACACAACAATAAAAAACAAACCTAATAAGTATGTTTGTAGTTTGTTGACTGTAATGGATGTGGTGTATTTAGTTATATTCTTTTATTGCACGTTGTTGCTGATGAGAACCGCATCGGCGCCGTTCTGTCTCTGACTCGGGACCCGCCGCCGTTCCGTCTCTGACTCAGGAATTGCTGCCTCACCGCTCACACGCTGGATCTGCTGCTTTTGTGTTATGTGTTGTATTGCTAATGAGAACCGCACTGGCGCCGTTCCGTCTTTGACTCAGGACCCACCGCCGGTCCGTCTCTGACTCCGGACTTGCTGCCTCACTGCTTACACACTGGATCCACTGCTGCTGAGTCGCATCGCTGCCTGTTCCGTCTCTGACTCAGGAATCGCTGGCTGCTCACACACTAGTTCTGCTGCTGATGAGTCACGTCTCTGCCTGTTCCGTCTCTGACTCAGGAATCGCTGGCTGCTCACTATGCTCACACACTAGATCTGCTGCTGATGAGTCACGTCGCTGCCTGTTCCGTCTCTGACTCTAGAATCGCTGGCTGCTCACTATGCTCACACACTAGATCTGCTGCTGATGAGTCACGTCGCTGCCTGTTCCGTCTCTGACTCTAGAATCGCTGGCTGCTCACTCTGCTCACACACTAGATCTGCTGCTGATGAGTCACGTCGCTGCCTGTTCCGTCTCTGACTCAGGAATCGCTGTCTGCTCACTCTGCTCACACACTAGATCTGCTGCTGATGAGTCAGGTCGCTGCCTGTTCCGTCTCTGGCTCAGGAATCGCTGTCTGCTCACTCTGCTCACACACTAGATCTGCTGCTGATGAGTCACGTCGCTGCCTGTTCCGCCTCTGACTCAGGAATCGCTGTCTGCTCACTCTGCTCACACACTAGATCTGCTGCTGATGAGTCACGTCGCTGCCTGTTCCGTCTCTGGCTCAGGAATCGCTGTCTGCTCACTCTGCTCACACACTAGATCTGCTGCTGATGAGTCACGTCGCTGCCTGTTCCGTCTCTGACTCAGGAATCGCTGTCTGCTCACTATGCTCACACACTAGATCTGCTGCTGATGAGTCACGTCGCTGCCTGTTCCGTCTCTGACTCAGGAATCACTGGCTGCTTACTCTGCTTACACACTGGATCCGCTCCATCTCTGACTTGGGAAACACTGGATTCTGGAACTCTGCTTTGCACGCTTGCATTTAATGGAAAGCTCTTTGTCTTGTTTGGTTTTGAAAATGCTTTATTCAAATAGTAAAAGGTACACAAAATAACAATCTTCAATACAGGAATCAAAAGGATCCCTGGGTCTGACTCCAGGCATCGAGTTCAGTACTTTTCATTCATATTTCCCAGGGTTAAATAGCCCTGGTTCCGCCCCTAGTCCCTGTAGCAGGCAACCTATAGAAAGTAAGGCGTCCTTATCAAAACTCTCTGATTGGTCAAAATCCTACAGACCTTGGCTCCACTCATTCTGGGCTTGCGCTGCGACTAGATGGTTGTCAAGTGTACCGCAGCATGTGTGACTAATGCTTTTGCGTTCTTACATTCCATCTTATTGTACATAATTATACCAAACAACATGGTACAGTACATAACAACTAGCATTCAACTGTGTTCAAGGATTACAGATAATACTGCATATATTTGCCTTTTAATACAGTGTTTTACTGGGTATTGTCAATAGTGTGCAATTCGTGCAATATAGTAGTAATAAAACATAGCTAACTTGCTTACAATGTTAGTGTTATTTCTATCGTATACATCATTTGTCCTGGTTTACCTACTGTTAAAGATAGGGCCTCCTATTCAGTTTTATCTTTCAGCCAATGACATTTTTCTGCCTTTTAATGTGATTTCTTTTTAGCAAAGTGTTCAGAGAACCAACCCATTCTAAGCCCCATTTAACTTTGACTTCATGAATCAAAGGTTTTATGCAAGCAAGGCCAAGCACCATAAACAAAATAATCCACAGTTAAAACCTTAAACATCACCAATCATCTTTTTAAAAAAAAATTCTAACTAAAAAGAAAAGTTTCATCCAGATTGTATTACAAGCTTTTCTGCTTTCTCTCATTAAAGCCATTCCTTTATCTAATTTTAGATGTGTGTTTCCAACAGTAAAGAAATGACATTTGACAATATGTTAATTATACATCTGGATGAAAACAAGATATTTTCTATGTGTGCTTATTATTTTCATTACAAAAGTTGAAGTCAAAGCACAGTACATGAACTTGCCAAAAAAGAGCATGCAGTTAAGTTTCTTAGTTAAGTAGAAGCTTTGCACTCTCATAAAAAGAAATATTTTAAAAATGTACTCGACTCTTGCCCTACTTGTTACTATTTTGGCATTTAATGGCCTTTAAACAATATAAAGCATATCATACGGTCCTAATATAATTTGGACACAAAGCAGTCTTTTTATAAATGTACCCAGCATCAAATAGCTACATCATTGTTTAAACAATATTGGAGGGCATAACACGTATTACCCAAGTGCATTCATAATCACATTTAAACCAATGAAATATACATTTCTTCAGTTACAATAACCAAATGACACACAAAACACAGAGTACAATTACTTACTTGTGTATTTAATCATTCTTTTGCTTTTTCCCAGTACAACCACTGACCTTCCCCCACCACCCAAGGGAAGAAAAGGTTTAATTTGAATTCTGAAGATACCAGAATATCTTGCATAGTATGCATAAATTGAGTATGTAAAACATAATTAGTGCTTTGTTTTGTCATCTAATTATATCAGGTAGATTGTGAAAAATTACATACATGTAGGTGAATGCAAGTCATGCAATTACACATTTTAAAATAAAGATTTTGACTTTTAATGCTATCTGTTTTTTTTTTTAAAAAACATAGATTATTTAGCATTTGGGAGGAGCGTTGATAGCACTTATGAAAATTGGCAGCAGGTGAAAATCCATTAAAAGAGAGAGTTTTAAAACGCAACTAGAAAAAGCTGAGATGTCTGCAGCAAAACCTAAAAGCAGATCTTTCAATACTTCTTGGGTGAAACTAATATTTTGTTTTTAAATGGTCCAGGAATGCAACCGGTTGCAGCGGTTTTCAGGAATAAAAGAAAATATTATTTTGAGAATGCACTTTTATTTCGAACAAAATGTGCATAACGCTGCAAAACACAAGGGTAGCTTGCACTTCTAGTAACATTCTTTAAAGAGATAAATGTAAAGCATCTGACTTTACTGAGGCTGGTGTTGCTACTGCTGCTGAGGTATGACAGGGTAAATCACAAATTAAAGTATTCCTACATCTGTTGCTGTATATACAGCATTCACTAAACTGATACATGCATATTGTATGCAAAACACATATAAATCAGCCGTGGTCTGTAATTATATACATATAACTAAACTTTTTATATAGCTTAACAAAATAGATTATTTCGGGAAAAAAGGGCAAGGTTTCATTCGGTTCAGATTTCATACAAAACTGTACCGGGACTAAACATATTATAGCAGCCTTGCTAAAACAAACGTGCCATGCAAACCCTTTCATGCTCCTTTCTCTCGCAGTGGAGTCTGAATGGAGGAGTAGTCACTTCTCACAATGAATGTTGGTTCTTTTAAAATGCTGCTTAAAAAATTTTTACATTCATACTTCCGTTTCCCTTTCCCATAATGAGCGGTTATATTGAGGCTTTTTGTCTCTGACCAGTAGGAAACGTTTGCTAATTTAAATTAATGACAGTTTATGAAAAAAAGCACCTTAATACACAACAGTGCCACACTATGTAGCCATTTTTTTTTTTTCAAAGTAGGGGCCAAACCATATACTGCCCCTCCCCCTGTAGGAAAAGTGGTGGGGGCCACTGCCCCTCCCCCAGTAGGAAAAGTGGTGGGGGCCATGGCCCCTTTGGCCCTCATGCTGGCGGCATCCATGGGGTCAGGTGTATGTCGGCATTTGTAAACTTGGACCAAAAAGATAGACCAAATAGTATATGTCTTGCCTTGGCAAAATCATTTTCAACAGGTAGCGTCTTTAAAGAAATTGCCACAAAAATCTACCCCGATTTTACTGCCTTTCAAACACTGCATTGTAATGCAAAAACTGTTGCCAGAAACATTGAGAAGATTGGCATGAATATACTGTGTGATGAAAGCACTGACCAAAGTGACAAGAGTCAACTTGTTATTTACCATTGTTTTGTAAATGTTGAAGCAGGTGAAATTTGTTTTGAACCTAAGAGAAATATTTGAACATTGTAATGCAGAAAATCAGAGTGCAGCCATATTCAGTTGTTTGGAAAATGAGCAAAAAAATCTAGTACAGAAAATTGTCGGGTTTACATCGAACAGAGATTTAGATTTGCAATACATCTGTGCCAAAAAAGTAATGTCATAGCCCTATCATAATGTAAGCAAAACATATCAATCTGAAATATCAACAGCTTCTTTAAAACAGCAGTGGTACAGTAGCTTGGTGGTGATGTCTATCTTAGCATTGTTGCAATATATGTGTGTGTTGTTCAAATAAATTGTTTAGAGGATTATTTTACTTTAGATGTATAGCCACTGATATATACTTTATATGTTGCTTACTCTTATATCTGGTTGTTACAGCTACTACTTTAGCTTTGCCCCAGTTCTATGAAGATATATGGATTCAGTGTGTTTTGTATCTTCTTTTTCTAAATCGTGTTGTATTCTAGTAAATATCTGCTGGTATTATATCTAAGAGAGGCACAGAGGGCAAAACCTCCATCGGAAGCAAAAATACCCACATATACATCTGAAGGAACAGCCGGACTGCTACATTTCTAACAGTTTACTTGACCATAAGAGTGTTACTATTGCCTACTGTAAGTAAACATTCACAGAAACTTTGCATAGAGAAATATTTTAAAGAAATTAGATTATAATATTCTGCAGTGTTTATTTTATTGTGACCAGGAGGTACAGCGAAATAAGTCATTGAAAAGCATTGAAAAGTAAGAGGAAACTAGAACTGCTGCATACTACAAATAAATAAATGAGAGATTCAATGGGGTTCTAATGCAAGTCAATAAATCAATACCCTCCCCAGTTTTCTCATATCATTTGAAATTCAGATTAACCTGCCTGGATGCTATACACCTAAGAATGCTGACACATTCGCAAAAGTATTCTTTTGTTCTTCTTAAATGAGGCTGGGAAGTGCATCAAACAGTCATGTATTCGATTGGTCTATTATAGGCTCAATTAGAATGGTAACCAATCAAATCTGCTACAGAATAAATACCTCTAAATTGCCTGTCTGCAGAAATATTTAAGCAGTAGAACACCAAGATTAGTGAAATACCTTTTTTACAATCTGGGCGATAATGATTAAAGTAATAAAAAAAAACCTAGTAGATTGATGCATTTTAGCTCTGGCGACCATTATACAATCCTGTCTTCTGTCACAAATGTAATGAGCTAGGCTGTCTCAGCCCAGTCCCTTATGCACTATTCAATTATGCACATAACTAAACTACCAAATGATTTGGCACAAATGTAAATTATTAGTATGTAAATTATTACTTGTCAATTCCAACTACTAATTTCAGCACTTTTCAGTACAATAACAAGAAAATATCAGGGAAACTGTAATGCAAGCCTATACATATGTATGGAGCATTATAAGGGTCAAAATTAAATAGTTAATTTGTTAATTCATTTGTCAATTCATAAGTTCATTCATTAATGAATTTGTCCATTCATAAGTTTAAATTAAGTGGTCAATTCATAAGTTAACTTGTAAATTAATTATTATATTTATAAATTAATTCTAAAATTTATAAATTAATTTGTAAGTTAATGTGTCAATTCTTACGTTAAATCGTAAATGAGCTGTTTGCCAATTGAACTTTCAAGTTAATTTGGCAATTGAACTTTTTAAAGCCTATGTTTGAACATTAACTTTAGTTTCATAAGTTGGGGGAGGGGGCTGAGGACAGTTTCTGTAGCTGGGGCATGCATGAAGATTATTATATCTGAAATAATATAATATGTTACACAAGTATACTGTAACAAAGCATTGAATCCCTCGTGTGCCTAATTAAAAGATCCAAAGACATTTCTGCGGCAATCATTCAAAACAATACATTGTTGAGACAATGTTGTCACGAGTGATACGTGTGGCAAATAGCTATATTTATTATTCAGTCTCTACTGAGTCATGGAATTACGAAGCCATGACTTTAGGCTTCGAAGAGCATAAAGCTCCGCTCAGATCGAGCCTGGATCCAGGATCACATCCCTTACTGGCCGCTGAGGCAGCGTAGAGCGCTAGAGCAAGTGTGGCATAATGCAGATTTAATGAAATAGTTAAGATAAATACAGTTTTGCTATTAAAATTATGCTAGTACTGTATTGGTATAAGAAAAGGGTGTTTGTAGCGGCACATATTGTAGCTTGAACTTCAAACCACAGTGTATCGATGACAATGTGAATAAACACCAAGCTCCAGACAATGAGTTTCAAACTTTAAAGGTGTTCCTGTTTACAGGTAAGAACTCAACTTTGCTATGTTGAATACGATAATGTTCGTTATGGTAATTGATTATTTATTAGTGTAAAAATGTTTAGTAAAATGTGATAGATTTTTTAGCACATGATCAATAGAGATGCGAGAGTCTGTGTGATGTATTTAAACACGCAGAATAATTTAGAATCAGTAATATATCGTCATTAATTTGGTATAATTGTGTAAAAATTGGTAATGTATTTAGTTGTTATTGTCTATATTTATTTGCACAAAGGTCATTTTGCTGTTTTAAGTTTTACTGTACACGGTAAGTAGACAGAAACCTCAATGTGATAACATTAGTAAATAACACAAGCTATGGTGAATTACAAACTTAAACCATTTTCCTGTGTTTTGGATACAGCAACATAGTGCATCCTCCTCTATCTTTGTCCATCCGTTTGCCATTTTTCCCAACATTACTGTGATCTCAAGCTGTACACAAATTTGTCAGCCGGGGCCTTTAAACTATGTGCCACATATGTTCACTTCTCATTGGTCAGTTTCCCTAGTTAAGGTGTGTGCAGCTCCAGGATCGGATCAACATTACGGATCAGTGGATCCTGATCCAGATCCTCATAGTAAAACACCATCTCATGATCCGGCTCCAGTGATCCCAGATCCAATCCCATTTTTCTTCCCATTGACTTTTTTACTGACTAGTGATTATACCAATACATTTCCGTAAAATAAAAGTTTTAGTATTCCTGCAATGTGAGGGGGGCATTTACCCATCATTGGAAAAGTGAGGGGGATATTTTCCCATCATTGAAAAAGTGAGGGGGACATGTCCCCAGTGTAAATTACACCTGTGGTTCCTAGTGTATGTCTGCAGACCAGAGGCTCAGGAACCGCACAGCTGAAGATTGTTCGCACATGTGGCGTCAACTGGATTAAAATAAGGTAAGTAGTTTATTAATTTGTAAACCTACCGCATGCACATATTCACCCCCAGGCTGTAACAGACAGACCGGCATAGTTAGTACAAAAGTATTTTAATAGCTGTTCAAACATAGGCTTTAAAAATTCAATTGCAAAATGAACTTGAAAGTTCAATTGCCAAATGAAATTGATTTATGATTTCACGTAAGAATTGACAAATTAACTTACAAATTAATATATAAATTTAAGAATTAATTTATAAATTTACAAATTAATTTATAAATATAAGAATTAATTTACAAATTAATTTATGAATTGATCAATTAATTTAAGAATTAACTTATGAATTGACAAATTAATTAACAAATTAACTATTTAATTTGGACCCTTATAATGCCCCCCATTGTAATCCTTCTGAGTGGTTCTTATTACAATTACTAAAACACTGCTCTAGATAAGCCAACATGTCTTTATAGTAGTAAGAACCAGCACCATCTAGTGCACAGCAATGTATTGCAAGCAAAACTAAGGTAAACTTGTTTCCAAAGTGGAAGATCATTAGATAGCGCTGGCTCCCAGTTATATAAGCAAACTGTGGCTGATCTAGCTCACTTTTACATATATCAGTGGCTGGCAAATGGGACTAAAGAGCAGCTCCTGAACTCAGGTGAAAGACCTTAACACCAAAACACCATATTGAAGTATTTGCAATAAAAAACTAAGAAATTAAATTTGAAGCTAAGTGCTCTTTAAGTTGCAATGACAAAAAAAAAATGTTAAGGCTTTAACATGGTATATGAATGCACATCTCTTATTACCATGTCTTATTTGTAGTTTAAAATCATTTCTAATGAAGGAGGGCAGTTACTATTTTTTGTTAAAGCCCTACAAAAATAGAGTATGCACCAACAACAACTGTTAAAGCTCTATTGATCACTAAACCAATCAGATCACTGTGTCCCTGATGTTGTGCTCTCTATAAGATTGTAGAACAGTAGATGCATATTTTAAGACAGTGGCATCACTTTGTTTTTGAGTTTGGGGAGTTCAAGATATTAAATCAATGTCAAAAAATGACTACTTCAGAGCCACAGGTAGTACAGTGGGCCCATTCATGAGGCTTCATGTCTTGAGGTCTGTGTTTGAATATACAGTAGCTTAAGTCACAAATGAAATCAATATGGTGATCTTAAATTGGTCTTCAGCAGTGAACTGTCCTCTGGGGACTCAAAAATCACTGAGATTCTTCACATTGTGTCACTATCAACAGTCTCTGCCTGGGTAATGGTAACCTTTTCTGAACAATAAATACCCAAGTGGAGTTTAATTTAATGATAATATGGTACCACTAGCATTAATAAGTAGATCTCTATGACCTACATCCACAGATTAAGTGTGTTAAAATGTAAGTGTACAGACAGATGGAAACATGATTTCATATATTCCTACATGACATTATTTGTGTTTCAGTGATTACCAAAATTGATCACTATTGGATTCTCTTGCCTATTCAAGGTTAAGGTCTAATACGTGCAAAATCAGTGTATGCACGTTCCTCTTAATAGGACAACTACGAGATCCTGCAAGTTGGATGTTGATCTAGACATATGTAAAAATGTAATAAATAATCTTTAAAAACAAAATTAAAAACCCACTATGTTTTAGAGCCCAAGCTCAAATTTGTTTTGGTACATACATATAAAGTATTTAATTATGACTTCTCGGTTTCGGTTTTGTCTATTTTAATTATATAAATAGTACTATTATCATTCTTAATAACAGACTACATTATGGCAAGCCATCAGTTATTCTTACATGCTGGCACCACTCTAAGTTCATGACTCAAATTCCATAACAAGTCCTAGCATGTAATTACTCTTATGCTTAAGACAACCAATGTACAACTGGTAAGCAGCGGCGGCGACAGCAGCTACCCAGTGGACAAACTAAATACATCTATAAAACTATTAATCTGGCACACTATTTTCTTATTATTTGCCTGCTGTGTTGCAACCATAGCAAAACAGTAGGATTTTCACAGCAGCATATGATTTTTTTTTATGATTTCAGGACTAATGCACTTTGGGCCATGACTACCCATTCAACCCACTCCACTGCAATTAGAATGTATGCATAGTTTACCTGTTTAGATAAATAGACACATATGCCCTTTATTATTTAAGGTTTTTTTGTTCAATATGTATTACCTTCTATGTTATTATATACTACAGAAGTGCACCCTGCAACAGTTAACAGAATAGGTGTTATAAAATGTGGAAGTTATTTTAAAGCAGAGTGGAGTAGTGGTTAGGGCTCTGGACTCTTGACCGGAGGGTCGTGGGTTCAATCCCTGGTAGGGGACACTGCTGCTGTACCCTTGAGCAAGGTACTTTACCTAGATTGCTCCAGTAAAAACCCAACTGTATAAATGGGTAATTGTATGTAAAAATAATGTGATATCTTGTAACAATTGTAAGTCGCCCTGGATAAGGTCGTCTGCTAAGAAATAAATAATAATAATAATAAAGGGGAAGGTGATAACCCAGGCAGGGATTACATTTAAACTATATCACCACTCTTGTTTTATCAGTTTTAAAAAAATGTTCTGATTAACAAACAAAAAATATTCTGTCATAAAGACAAATTAGGGTTTGGGCATTTTATTGCCATTCCAGTATAAGCAGATTTCAATTATCTTTGTGAAATCTAAAGAAAAGTAAATATAGTGCAAAGTGTATTACACCAACTGCAGATGTATTCTTGAGTATATTTTAGTAGAATAAGAATCTCCAATCTGGAAATTGCTGACGTCAAACATATCAAGAAATACAATAGATGCACTTACTGAGTAAAACACTGCCCTTCACTACATTCAGATATCTGACCAAAGCATAGCAGATCGGCTAAATAAGTCCTTCTGGAGTCAACTGGCCGTGCTGTAGTCATGGGCGGCACATATTCCTGCACTTAGCACAAAACACCTGCGGATGACTCTTATGGGCAGCAAGTTGGGATACAGTTATGAGAGCTGACTAGGATTATTCTCAAGCCTCAGTTTAAAATAACAAGCACTGACACAGGTACAAAACAGTCTGCTGTATCAGGGATAGGCAATCTCGACTTCCACTCCATTCCATTAAATAACTTTTTTTTTCTTCAACAATTTCATTGACTATAATATAGTTGACCCCGCTTAAGACTAATTAAATAATGAAGGAAGTAGTTTAAAAATATTGAGAAAAAAAATGGACAGGGAGAGCTAATGAGAGGTGGCCAGGACATTAGAAGCCAATGTGAAGTTTATTACTGTACTTTACTGTTAATGTACTGAAAAAATAAAGACTGCATGGAAAAAAAATCAGATTGTTTCCCTTTTAATGCTTGCTGGTATTTTTGTAAGCGTCTTAAAATACGTATTTAAAAAGGTATGCCTGGTATGTTAAGCCTGTGATTTGAATCTGAATGATTCTAATAGTGAACACAAATTGCTGGTGGCTTCACGCATGATGCGGTCATGAGAGGAATTACGTGCATACTGCACCGGTAGCAAATAAAGGCCAGTCGCATATAAGAAAGTGAGAAAACTTTAACCTTGTCTCATTTAATATTTTATGTGCATTCGCATACAACACTAAAGAAAGGAATTTCACACATGCTTAAGTAACCATCGATTTCAAACCTGGAGTCAAACCCTTAACGATCTGTAATAGTAAGGTGGGAGGATAGTGTGAAAACCAATACATTGTAAAAAAGTCTAATGACCTGCCAGGTGCACGTACCGTTACGCGAGAGGGGATAGTGCATAGAAGTTAACTGCTTGATAATTATAAGACGGTGTTAGAATGATACAAGCTTCTTGGACTTTCTTCACTACACATTTACTACGTTACATTCTTTACACGGTGAAACACGATCTTGTCTGTCAACTAAGTTGAGAGTATTAGGATAAAAATAAACATTGTAAAACCACCTGGGAGATGAGATAATCCGCATTCATAATAGCTACTCTATTATGGACATCTAAACTATGTGAGGTACACCACACTTTCCTATACCCCCCCCCCCCCCCCCCCCCCCCCCCCCCCCCACACACACACACACACACTCACACACACACGTTGATATGCAAATCGCCCCAATACTTGGATATAAATATGTAGGTTGTAGCATATATGCATCAATGGGATCTAAGGAAAACATAAGATGTGTATAACTTTTAAATGATTAAACTGTAGTACTTAAATTCATGCTAGAATTGAGAACCAACGGATATATATATATATATATATATATATATATATATATATATATATATATATATATATATATATATATATATATATAAATCACTTACCAGCTTTGCAAGGATCCTTGTAATCAATCGTCTCACTTTTCTCTTCGTCATAAGAATCATAACTATAATCATAATCTAAGCCATTGTACATTGACAGTTTTCCACAAAGAGTCAATCCGACAAGCACAATCGTGACCCAATGCATTTTAAAAGGAAATACCAGATGACTGCAGACCAAGCAAAGTAAGTAATGTATGAAAAAGGTGATTCTTCTCCACTTTGAGTATATGTATTCTTTCTAAGCTCGCCACTCTGAAAGTGACTGATGAAGGAATTTAGAGAGTTATTGCAAAGCCGCTGTAGCTCTGAGCCTATATCACTTGATTGATGACAGCTTTACAAGTTACTACCGAGGTAGCAATTCCTTCCCTTTAAGCATCTGTGTTTTTCTCAGGACTTCTGAATCCGGTGGATTTCTTGTTCTTCAGAAAATGAAAATCCTGGTTGAAAATCCTGCTGGAAAAATAAAGGACTCAGTTGCATTTTAATAACTGATATTTAAAGTACAACAGGACGTGCATTTTCATAAAACAACACACATGACTCGGAGCTTCTGATGACAAGCACTACAGGGCGGAGTGCCAGCACCAGCACTTTTTCCTAACTTACGAAAATCCTATAGGCATCTAACACTCGTCAGCATCCTGCTTACTTATTCATACAATCAGGGTCAGGATCCGGACCGCCTCTGATCTGGTCTCTTGATAATAAAAGCACTAACTTCACACAAGTCGTGAGAAATACTGGAAGTGCTGTAAAGCAGTTGCTGTTAAATGAAAAATACACAGTAAAATGGATGTAGACCCTATAAAATAAATCGTTGACCCTGGTTGTAAACTACGATATATCTGTTTAAATGTTTGCATAATTAAAAGAATACATTTTCTAAAGCTATATATTTATTTAGACACACACAAACACGCACATATATACAGATATATAGTTTTCTTCTATTCATTGTTCCAGCCTGACTGGCTTTTGTGATGACAAAGGTTGCTTTTTACTCAGTTATAATAATAATAATAATAATAATAATAATAATAATAATAATAATAATAATAATAATAATACACATAAATAAGTAAACAAATAAATAAATATGTAAATCAATGAAAAAAACTAAAGAATTGAGGAAGGAAAAATACCGGATGCATTGGTACCTGACGGTAGTTTCCATCAAGGTGAGAATCCAGTAATAAACTCCCTCTCTCTACCCAATCTCTTCACGTGCTACATAGGAAGAGGTCAGTGGGAGTTTCATTTTGATGGTGTTACATTTAACAGATTAACACACTATTGTTGCTGATTACCGCTTGATATTCTTAACTGAACAACCCTCTCGCGCAAGATTTAGGCAGATCGGACATTTCTTTAAGTGCACCTTGCGCGAGCACAGTGTATCTATACAATTGATACTGCTATTTATTTATTCATTTATTTTTGAATTATTAAAACCAGTTAGAAACCGCGTTCTCAGTTCAGATCCAAAAACTGTTCTGCAGTACAGTATCTCACTCATTTCAGCTGTACGAGGTGTGTGGCTTTAATTTAACATGCTATATTGGAGGGTGGGATGGGACAATGGGTAGGCGGAGATAACTATTTAAATGCTGTACAATGTAAAACGAGCAGCTGATTAAAGCAGCGTCTGCCTGCTTCAATGAGCAGTCTGTGTATATGTCTCGACTAGATAACCACATGTCAGAATAAAAGAATGGGGAAAATACACATTCCGTTCGGAAATAATCATACTGTTAACAACTTTTGTTCTAGCACTGATACAAATATCATGTCATTTAGCCTTTGCTTGTCAACAATGCATTCTTAAGCCGTGTGTCTCTAAGGCCTTTATAACCATCCAGTATAACAACAGTAATAATGATACTGGAATTTAAATACTGCCCTTTAATTGAGGACTATATATATATATATATATATATATATATATATATATATATATATATATATATATATATATATATATATATATATATATATACAGGACTTAATTTGCTATGACTATGCTGTTGTGCAAACAGTTCTGTAAATCCTATCATAATAGTTATAACATGGTTTTAAATTGTGCTTTTTTTTCCTCTCCGCTAAACAAACGCTATAGCTTTAACTATACTCGCCACTTCAGCACTGCAAGTACTTTATGGAATTTCCTGACCCCTACGTTCTGACTCGATTTAGCAACGACTGGTTCTGTTCAAGATCTCTCTGTATTATTAATGCTACAAAAACAACGTTCTTACGGCAGCCTCGTTAGATTTCTGTTGCCAAACTGAGTTTTTGATTTTCCAAGAAAAATGTAAATAACACGTAGCCAACACCAGAATACAGAAAAACCTTTTACCGTTATACTATATGTTTATAATACCCAGAGCTTTTGAATTCAATTTATCACAATTTAATAATTGTTATACTTATTAAAATGTCTAGTTAAATTGTAACAGCACTTTAGGCAAACATAAAATACAGGAATACAGATGCATTTATACATACCGTGTATCTAATGCTCTACTGTTTTATAGCTTCTATTAAATTTATCTTGAACTTATGCAGCAACATCTTTATAGTTTTGTAACCACTTTGCAATAATACTCGTATATCTGTTGGCAGTTGCTGAGTTGAACATCTGAATCCAAACGTGCCCATTTCCCTTGTGAGATTAGACTGTCTTCGGCAGGAGATTAATTCTCCAAGCAAAGTGCGTGCTTACGTCACTCCATCGATCTATCCGAACCTCATTACTACTGAGTAAATCCCTCAAGATAGATCTGCCCCTGTATCTAACCTCATTACTACTGAGTAAATCCCACAATATAGATCTGCCCCTGTATCTAGACATGCGTCAAGTTTTGGTACTTTTACTGTACTGTATAAATAGATGGGGAGAATCAACACTTATGGACTTCCCTGGAGTTCCCTGTAGGTAAGATGAATCTCTCTTTAACGATGACCTAATGGACTGATTGAAACGATCGTACATATGGCTGGTATGTTTTTGATTAATATAGATGTATATTTAATTAATAAACTCATGTAGTGTAGTATAGCCTACTTTTAAATGAAATATTGTGTAACATATTTATTATGAAAAAGGTACCATCTCCATGTTGCACAACTATTTGTAACTGACTGTAGCTGATTTATAGTATACTCATGTCATGGGCCAAAAGAATATTATAAATTATGTGACACCAATCTAAAATGGTTTAACCTAAGATATACCGGGGCACTGGAAAACATGTGGCAGAAACCTGACAGAGAAACACACCAGACCAATGAATACAAAATAAAGAAGTTTTATTTTGTACATTCAAGCTGCAAATGCATTTAAATCACATACAATCTTCAGTTTACACACAAACAACTTCATTAAAACATCACTTTACAATCTAGTTTTCAAATGTACTGTACCTAATAAAATAAATAATCGTAGCCCATTGCAAGAAATACAGTAAGATGTTTTGATAAAATACTACCACCCCAGTCCAATACAAAATCTTCAGCAAGATGATCTGATGTGATGTTTTAATGAAGTCTGCAGACTTATTTTTTGTGTAAACTGAACATTTTATGTGTATATCTTAGGTTAAACCATTTTAGATTGGTGTCACGTAATTTATAATATTCTTTGGGGGCCGTGACATATTTTGGCATAAGTCGGCAGGATAGGGCATTGGACTGGGTGTAGTCAGTTGAGAAATGTACAATGAGCAATGCGAATGAAAGAAGATTGGGGCTGGAAAGTATTATTTCAAATAAAATGAGGGAAGACGCGACTCTTGGTGAACTGGTAAGGTTCAGAAGGTTATACAGTGGATGAAAATGTAACTGAAAAACGATGTAAACTTGTTGAAGGAGATTTCTAAATATATTTTTTTTAAATGGAAAAATAAGACCAGGTAATATGGATTTGGAATCTTGACATTATGCCTGGTATTTTTTTTCAACCTGCTAATTGTGTTGTGCCCCTCCCTGTAGTAGGTGCTGACTGCAATGGGGCATGTCCCCCTGAGTACCACGGACAGAAAGAGCTCCCCAGATGGTGGGCCATGCCCCAAGGGTGAAGGCAAGGCTGAGTGTGGGTGCTAGGCCTTAAGGGCAAAGGTAGGCCACGATGGCCACTCCCCTAGACACTCACACCGGTCTGTAGTGCCTGTAGATGCTATGGAAAGAAAGGGTGTTGAGAAGGTACAGGGCTATCATGGTAAGGGGGTGTGTTTTGGTGATCATAAAGGGACACACTCCTCTTCACCTTGAGGAAGCAGAGGTAGCACATCCAGTGTCTATCTGAACGGCCCCACTAAGGAGCAGGAGTAAGATGGAAAGGTGAGCTGAGAAGCTGTGTATATTGTAAAGCGTGCTACAGGTGAGTGGGGCACTTACAAATGGCAGAAATGTTTTTTTAAGGGGAAAGCAGGCTTGCTTTGGAAATTTGCTGAGCCCTTACTAGGCAAGAGGAGCGGTTTGGGTTGGTCACTCCTCCAAGCGAGTACAAGTGATTTTTTTCTGGGGAATATGGGGACAACTGTGGGAGTGTTTCTGTCTTTCAGGTACAACTGTTTAACCTGTGATGAAGGTCCCAAGATGGCAAGCCCTGGTTCCCAACAGCAGTTGCATCGCCCCACAAGATAACTTGTGAAACCCCAGTGCTACCTGGACTAGTAAAGAGTTGTTAAAATAATTGAGCAGAGTCTTGGCTTTAGTAATCCAAGGGGGTTGGGGATTATATTTTATGGGTCGTGCTTTGTTTGTTTTTTAATTTTTTGGTAAAATGTGAGGACACATTTTTTAAAAGGCCAGGGTGAATGTGGCGGATCGCCACTATGCTTTTTATTTTTTTGTAATCGTTTTTGTTTTAGGATGGTAATTTACTAAGTGAGTTATCCACCGCTAACACAGTACAAGTGTATTTAATTAAGAAGTAAGTAGTAAGTATGATAACAAATCAAGTCAGGTCTTTCACAGGATATTATCATTAAAAACCTTCCCACTAAACACAATACACAAAATAGACTAAATCTAGGGGTGTCTCTCTACAAGAAAAAATAGAAACAGAAACAAACCTCCCTCTAATCTACTGAACGACAGGCTGTCGGGGTCTACACTTTATACCAAGCTTGTGTGTAGCCAGCCATAGTAAATGTAAACTTGCTTAGTTTTGAACAGTACATTTCACTAGTCACTTCCCTTAGGAATTTACTCCTAACAGCCAGCTATGGCTGTAGCTAACCAATTACTAAAGATATATCCAAACTGGTTTACTCATGCCCTCTCATAATTCTGAGAATAGTTTGTCCGCTACTTGTAGATCTCACACAGGTTTACAATCGTACACTCGCAAAAATATAACAGCCTGTCAGGAGGTGAGAGTTGTGTGTGAGGAATACAATGTCTAGACCAGTTTTCAATGTTCAAAACAATCCGTATTTTATTAAATAACGAATAAAATCCGCCCCTCTACCAGCAACGGTATCGGGGGTATACGGCTGGATTGCAGTTCCAAAACAACAACAAACACAGTATCAATAGTCCACGTGGGTGCATGGAACAGTGCTCTTTTTTCCTTGTGGTGCTCGCTGTGCTGTGCGGTGCTGTGCAGTGCCGTGAGGTTGGTGCTCGGGGTGATAGTGCTGGCTCCCTGGCTGCAGCTCCCTAGCTCCTATTCATCTGCCAAAACACAATAAACACAAAACAAAACAAAACACTGCTCTGGCTTGTTAGTCATTCAGCGTAAGGGGCCCATACTCACGTAGCTGCGTCCCCTTTGTACTACCAAACTCCTACGTGTGGTCAGCCTGGTGCCAAGGCCTATCTAATCACTGCATGCCCCGCATTTGACCACAGTGGATTTGTTTAGTAAACTCGCAGCTACCAAAGATCTTCTATATAGTATATATATATGTATATAGAAGATCAAAATGTCCGACTTCCGGTTGCCACTTACCGTCGAGTCAGCACATCTATGGGAAAGTGTGCTACCCACCTTACACAGCGCCAGTTCTGAAGTGGTGTGACCCAGAATTGTTTAGAACAGGAAGGTTATCTAGTGAATGGAAGTGGGTTAGGCCAAGGACAAGCTTTACAAAGAAGGGAAGAACATTTTACTATGAAACTAATTCCATGCCTGGGCTTCTCTTTTAAAGGGAAAACACTATATCTTGATTATTTGTCTTACAACCAATACAAAATTGGATATTATTTGTGACACTTTGGACTAAATACATTTAGGCTATTGTTTACTTTTGTATCATAACCAAATCTGTAAAGATAGATAATCACATTTTAAAATGCTATAGTTTTTCGATAACCACAGATTTTTAACATGTCTAACCCTTACAATTTTTTTTTTTTTTTTAATTTAGTTGTCGCCAATGTTTTGTTTTTTTTTACCCCAGTTTTCTCCCCAATTTGGAATGCCCAATTGTTATTTGTATCCCAGTTCACCGCTGCAACCCCCTGGCAACTCAGGAAACAGAGGCTGGAACACCCGTCCGCCGAAACGTGCTCCTGCCAATCCGTCATTTTTCGCACTGCGGATCCACAGTGAGGCCACCAGACCTGTAGTGCCGGAGGACAACACAGATCTGCTGGCTCCACTGCAGAACCACAGGCACTCAATCGGCCACAGGGGTCGCTGGTGCGTGGTGAACCGTGGATTCCCCTGCCGACCTAAGCCTTCCCTACCAGGGCGACGCTCGGCCAATTGTGTGCCACCCCCTAGGAACCTCCGGTTACGGTCGGCTGTGACATAACCTGGATTCTAACCTGCGATCTCCAGGCTATAGGACGCATCCTGTACGCCACGCGGAGCGCCTTTACCAGATGCGCCATTCGGGAGCCCCGTTCATTCTATTTTTTGATTATTCTCCTTTGAGGAAACAGATGTTTCACATTCTCTGTTTCAGCTCAACACATATTAGATAATGTATAAAGTGTGAAAAGGAAGTGTAACTTCGCAGAAAACCTTAATTGTAGGCCTAGATAGATTCCTAGAGACGTTGTTCTCATTTCTCATCATGTGAATTTCCATCCACTCACTGTTATTTTAAAATAATTATGCTGTATATAAATCGTACACACAATTAGTATTTCAGTACCTCAATATCACGAATTTCAGATTTCAGAAGAAAAAAGCAGCTTTGAAATCTGGAGGTCAGTGCTTTTCTATTCCCGCGTTAGACCTTGTTGCCAAATTGATTTTCTGACATCGTGAGAGACATAAGGTTAACAGAGACCACTCCAAGGACCCACAGATATTGATTGACAGGTACTGGGATGGCACGTTACAGAGTTAGCACAACAATAGATAGACAGTTGCAATCTATTAAACCGTTCTATTTGGCTGATTTTAGGTAGCTTACCGAACGCTTTTTCTATGACAGTTTCTCCAATGATTAGATTGCCTTTAAGGCGTAATACATTCTAGCCTTGTCAGGATAAATACAATGAAATGATCGATACACAAGCAAGAAATGTGCTGAAAATATTTTTACTCACATTCAGTTTGTTACAGTAGGCCACAATAAATAACGTGGTAAGGAATATAGCCCAAACAACTTTGTAGGGTTGTATATCCACACATGCTTATCCACCATTGCTGGATTTTGGGTTGCACACAGAACACGCTATTGTGAATAAATAATAATAATAATAATAATAATAATAATAATAATAATAATAATAATAATAATAATAATAATAATACTTAGATCAGAATATATTATCATTCTGTTATTATAAAAACTCTGCTGGAAAAAATTCAACATTATCCCTAATTTTTGACCTCTGGCTTCATATCGATACAGACCACCAACTTTTTCATATTTATTTTACATAATCTTTACATTATGAGGGGGGACAGCAATGATGACATTACTCCAACAACAAGTTAATGTACATTTGGTTGTTGTATTGTCTCTTTTCCATCATGATAAGCCACTTACCCAACTACAGTAACACCCATATGAAATGTACCAGTGTATGGGCATGTTTACAATTAAGTGTTGAAACATTTGAGCTGCTGGCAATAAAACACTCATTTTGTACTGTAGAATTATACCAACAGGTTCTTTCTACTGGAAATTGTGTCACAGCTTTTATGATATACATTTCAGTAAGTATACAACGTTATATAAAGTTTACAAGAGGTCATTTACTTTTGTAGAGAGTTCAACAGGGTTATTGGAGATTATGTCATTCTGTCATATTTTCCACTGAGTAGTCCAGGTATGAGAGTTAATTGATCTACTTGGCATTTAGTATCAGTGTATTTATATTTTGACACAGTGTCATAAAATGATTTTAGTATGTAGGGAATGTAAAGACAAGCTCGTTCCTACTTGTACACAGGTCAACAAAGACAATTAACCCATTTAATTATTATGTTACAGTACATGTACTCTGTATTTACAATTTGGGATTATCAAATTATTTAAGACCACTTCTCCCACATTATCCCACTTTTCCACAACAGCATGTGTAACTGTTCACCTGCTCCTCTGTTGAGAAACAGCTGAGGTCAGTTTGTTATGATATTGCCATGTATTTTGATACCTGTTACATTGACATGTCCCTTTTGAGTTTATAATCCTACGCAGCTGCTTCAGAAAAATAAAAACAATCGTATCCAGATGGAAGGATGCCATCCATTGTGTTGTGTGTTCTAAGAGCATGTTCATTACTGCTGTTCCCAATATACTTTAAAAAAGTAGAAACCCCTCTATGAGACAAATGGTGGTCATAATAAACCTCTAAAAAAACTGAATATCTTAAATGAGGTGGTTTGAAAAATGACCTCTAGGGACATGCAATTGTAATTTCTTCCTCTCTGAGGCACTTGTGAGTTATGTCAAGAATTCTCACATGTCCTTTTTTTATTTATATATACAGTATGCTCTTAGCACACTCTTAAACTCAGGGGAGACGTTCAAGGAGGACAGAGAGGTTTTAAACTCCTGTAGTGGTTTTGTTTGTGCACTGGGTGGGTGTGATGGGGGTGTAATAGGGTCCCACTGTAATCCGCCATCCTGATCTCTTGTGGCGTTGCATAAGGCAGCCCGAAGTCGGGGCGAACGACCTGAAAATGATCATACTGGGAGTTCTGGTGTGGTTGGTCGTTTTGCCCTGACGCGGAACCGCACGGTCGCCGGGCTCGCTTTCTGCAGTCAGCTGTGCTATGTCCGCCGGTTGGCTGAGGCGGGGGCATTAGCTGATTGCAGAGGCGCTGTTGGGCAGTATTTAGGCTGCGCTGTTTCTGCATTCGGTCTCTCTTTCCAGGGTTAGCAACAGGAGTACGCTGTGCTGTTGTGTGTGTATGTGTTGCTACTTTTCTCTGCTCCTATTCCAGACCCCTGAACAGGCGGCTGCCTGCGTCCCGACTACGTTCTTCTTCTCTTCTCGAGTGTGTGTTTTGGAAGTACACGGAAGTCTCATTTCCACTCAGGGCAGTGAGTGCTGGAGTATGCCGCAGCTAGTGTGTGAAGGAGCCAACTGCAGACACAGCGCCACCACCACTAACGTGGCCATTTAAAGAACGACAGCTACTATCCTTTGGAGCACTACATTATTATTGTGTGGGACTTGTTTGTTTACTCTTTTTATTTTAACCCGGTTCTACCATAGTTGGTACTACCGGGGGTTTTTGTGTTTGTTTTTGTAATACCTGCTACTCTGCCTGGGTGCTGACTGTGGCTTTGGCCCTGTTGTTGTTTTTTATTTTTTATTAATCAATAAACCACTACTCAGTCGCCAGGTGGCACTGAGGTTTGCCCACAAGCTTCCTGTGTGTGTGACGTCCTTTCTGGTCCTCCCAAAGACTACACCTACTACCCTCTAATAGTGGACTATATGTCCAGACAACTTTTTAATATTCAAGAAAATCACACAGACTCATTTAATTTGAAGTTTTAACGAATCAGAGCAGTAGTAGTGCTCTTTTTGGTTTATTAAATGCTTTAAAAATTGGATTGGTTGGTTGCGCAGACCACCGTAAATCCCAAATAAAAAGCAGTCTGGGCGATCCAGTGCTTTACATGTCTAACAGCATTAGTACTTCAGTACAGTAATACGAATATGATTATTGTATATTTAGCCTTCAGGCTATGCATGCATAAAGCTAAAAATGCCCACTGCTAAATTCTAGAACATTCAATATATATCACTCTCTTAAGACTAAAACATAATTTCTATACCTTATAGCAATGCATCAAAAGAGATATTAAATTCAAATATATGCTTACCTTCCAGTATATGGAAGTGTAGTGTAGGATATATTGAAAAATAAGAACTGTCTTCAAAAGGCAGAGACTTGTGAATACAACCAAACAGCAATCAGTTTTTCAGAGATCTTCAGAGTATGGACCACACAACTTGTAGTTAGCAAGTCACGTGATACTTGACTGGGGTTTTACCTTGTTTTTTATAGGATTTTCCCTCCATTGAATACATCAGGAGGCCCAATTGTATCTGATCATCAATCTGCCTTCACAGTTCCTATCTTTTAAGTTAATGATATTTTCTAGAAGGATCTGGTCAACTCTGTTTTCAAAATTAACTGAATGTGAGCTCATGGTTCACTATCTTTCCACCCCTCCTTTCCCTAAAAATTAGGTGAATTTCAGTCAATGGGCCAGTTTAACTTCATATACAAATGTGTGTTAACAAAGTATTTGACAAAGAGTGTAGGGGGTTAGCATAAGCCTTTGAATAAGACCACTAGCATACAGTAGCAAGTCCAGTTATTTTCATTTAAATTGAAGATATAATAAAACATGTTAAATATAATAGCCTTGTATTAACTGGTACCATGCTTGGACCAAGCTTGACCTCTCTCTCGGTTTCTAAAAATTCGCCTGCACAAGCAGGTTTCAGACAACCTGTTTACTTGCCAAGCCTAGTGTTTTAATTAATATGAAACTTCACTTTAAGCACTTTTCCAAATTCATTTTTGATATATCATATCTGAAAAGGACTGATACTGTAGATGACTTTTCTATTTTAATCAAATGATCATTCGGCTGCCAAGTGTTCATTAATTTCTATGATATCATGAAGAGAGTTAATTTTGGAAAGACCTTGGATTCAAAACTGCTGACGACCAGTGAACCTCGCTTTTTAACGAGCCAACACAGAATCCTGCTTTGAGGTGCCAGACCAAGCCTTATCATTTGAAGGTCTAATGCCCTTCCAGAATTATACTGTGTGTCTGAGACAAACATTTAATTCTTTCACTTTTAAATTCTTCCGTTTCCCTGTAAATAAGTACTTCTGTTTATTACTGCAGTAAAATCTTTATCTAAACTAAACAGGTGTATTCTTTGGTTTAATTGATAATGTTATGTCTTAAAGACTTTTTGTTTAGTTGGAGAAACTGAACTAATTCTTAAATTGATTAAATTAAATGAACATTATTGCAAAAGTGTCTTAACAATATGTTTGCAATTTTGTCAATGCCATGCTTCTGTTATAATAAACTTTTACTACGTTCTTTCAACAGTTTATCTTTAAATGGCATTATAAGATGTATTTCTAATTAAGTTACTTCAGTATAAAAGTTGCTCCTACAAATTGTAATATTATTTTACTCCATTGATAAATCTTTCAGGATTTTAATGGAAGATCCAATTATTTATATCTAAATACAGGCTAGCATTAATATACCAGAATGCCAAAGTGCTACAGTGACTGAACTTAAGTCTGACCTTCTTCACTGTTCATACAAAATCCAGTCAAAGCAGGTTTTAAGACAACCTTTGCTTTTTGCCAATTTTAGGGTTTATTAATATGAAACACTATTGTAAGCATTTTTCAATACTCATTATTTCAAACCAATATCTAACTTAACGTATTAACACGTCCTACGCTTTCCATTCCCATCTCTTCCTGCCAGGTTCTAATTCATTTCTGATATATATATAGAAAATGATTATTGTAAGATAAACTCCTATCTTCTGTTATCCGAAAGGTATTTCTGTTTGTTAATATTAACAAGATCGCTCACTATAGAGAGGATCTTGGCTTTTAAATCACTGACCATCAAAAATCCCCGCTTCACCGTCAAAACCAATGAGTTATCTTCAACACTGCTTTTACTACAAGCAGGTGAGAATGAGGTTACAACATTAGTTCACTGTATATGTAAAGTTACAGTTTATACTGATTTTATAATATGTAGTTCTAATTCAGGTGTGTAAATATAGCAATCTCTTATAAACTGCAATTCTATTTTACTTCATTGATATACACAGAAGGCAAGAGGTTAATTTTTAATTAGCAGCAAATGCAACCTTGAATATTAAAACTTAGGGCTGCTCATACAGTTAATGCTATTATATTAGGTTTCTTATTTATTTAAATACTTTTGTTTTTTCTTACTATTATTAGTTTATTTAGCAGACGCCTTTATCCAAGGCGACTTACAGAGACTAGGGTGTGTGAACTATGCATCAGCTGCAGAGTCACTTACAACTACGTCTCACCCGAAAGATGGAGCACAAGTAGGTTATGAGGTGGGATTTGAACCAGGGACCTCCTGGTTACAAGCCCATTTCTTTAACCACTGGACCACACAAGCCCATTTCTTTAACCACTGGACCAGTCAAACCTAGTTCGATTGCTTCTAGCAGATTAACTGTGCTCCATAGATTCTGCCATTCTGCTCTCGCTGGATCAGAATGTTTTGAGACTCTGTCTAATTTAAAAAGATGCTTTTTCCTGATAAGGGAGGTTTGGAATTTTCAGCAGGTCAGTCTGACCTTTAATGCAATTAACTTATCCACACAGGCCTTACACAGATCTACTTTTCTACTGGTTTCATATTCTTTAAAACACATTACGGTCATTACAATATTTGTTGCAGTTTCACAAATGTTCAATTTGTATTCCAAAGATCAGCTTGCTTCCAGTAGCTGTGACAGTCTTGGGTCAGTTTCTGCTCTCAGTGAGTCGGTTTCTGCTCACAGGTGTGGGTGACAGTCTTTTAAAAGCCTGATACCTGCAAAAACTTAAATCTTGTTAGCTGGGCTCCCATCTCTACATTCTCATTCCCAATGCCAGTGGGTAAACACATTTTAACTGAATCTGGGTCCATCAAAGAACCGCACACCCTTGCAACCAAGGCCTTCCATGCAAAGGGATCTAATGACTTATAGCACAAAAGGGGCGTGCCAGAACCGTCTGTGACAGTTAGTAAATGGCAAACCTCTATACAAAGCACATTTTACAACTGTCACTCCATAGTGGTCAAACCATCTCACTTCAGAAAATCAGTGTTGATAAAAGGGTTTAGTTTGAAGTTTGCAAATAATGGCCCAAGCAGAAAGAAACAACATGGATATATGACATTAGAATATACATGATAGGGTATTAAACAAATATTCCATTACAAGAACAGTGACAATCTATGAATAAGACAATTTATAGTTTTTTTTGTTTGTTTTTTGTTAGTTTTTTTTGACAGAAGCTAGTGTTTGTCACTCCTGTCACTCAGCGTTAAAGCATGGCTAGGCAAAGGTCAGCATGCAGGTACAGTACCAACACTAACAATAAGCACAAAACCAACAAGCAGAATTTAAAGTAAATATGGAAGCAACTGCAAATGAAGATCAGTACATTAGGTCTAGAAACAAAAATGCTGTCTGTGGCAAACCGGGTTGAGCTTGTCACATGCAGGACCGTCTTCACTTGTCTTTTGTGTAAAAGGAACAGTACTCCACACAAACACAAAGTCAGTTTTCAACAGGGCAGGCCTGTATGTTTATTTTAAATTCCAAAACTAAAATAAACAAAACCAAAACCCCTGCTCCTTCCAGGAGTGCTAACTAAGCTGTTGCAGGTCTAAGCTATACCGGACAGCTCAGCTGTTCCCCGGTCAAAAAACAAAACAAAACAGTTATTGTTTAGATGTGGATCACAAACACTGTACCTTTCCTCTCTGGTTCCAGCTCCCTGGCAGTCTCTCCTAATGGAGCCCCGAGCTCTCCTTTTATAGGATGATCAATTAAGGAGCAGCCACATTCTCGCATGTTACAGGCAGAGCTCTCACTCTGCCCTATATCCCCCGCCCCCCCTACACGGCCATTCCAAGGCCATCTCCTCAGCACTGGACACTCCGGCAGTGGCGGCACCTCTGCGTACTCTGGCAGTGAAGCGGCTACTAGTGGAGGTGGTCTCCTGACCTCCCCCCCTTCTCTGTAGCCGACGGCTTCCTCTTCTTGGGTTCTGGCCCCAGAATTTCCAGCAGCGAAACTGCTGCTGGTGAACACCACAAATCCCTGTGTGATGACATGCAGGCATCCTCGGGCGGTGACGAGCTGGGCAGGAGCTGATCCTCGGGAGGCAACGGCAGCAGCGGACCCTCAGGAGGTTCTGGCCAAGGAGGCAGCAGCAACCCTGCAGATGGATGCTGGAGCAACAGGTACTCTCCCTCTAGTGGTGGAGGTGGGAGCAGCATGTAGTCCCCTCTGACAGTGGAAGTGGGAGCGGCATACAGTCTCCCTTGGACGATGGAGGCAGGAGCAGCAGGTAGTCTCCCTCTAGCGGTGGAGGCAGAAGTGGCTCTCCCTCGGTCACTGGAGACTGGTGTGACTCTCCCTTGGTCACTGTGGATGCTTTGGCTTCCCCCTTCTTGGCACTTGACGCTCAGGCTCCCCCCTTCTGGGCGCTGGACGCTCGGGCTCCCCCCTCTTCTGGGCAGGCAGCTCCTCCCTCACAATCATTAGGGACAAAACTTCCCATATTAGAAGTTCCACCTTCTGTCTGTCCGACTCTGGCTCTGAACATTCCTGCCACCCATGTCCAAAGTGCTCACATAGTCCACACCAATCTGTTGCACCGTCCTCCAGGCAGTCCTTCCAGTGATGACTGGGATTACCAAAATGCTCACAGTAGATCCAGAGAGTAGGCGCTGGGAACAAGTCATGGTGGTGAGACAGCCAGTCTTTCCAGGCTTACCATCAAGCCCGAATGATGTGGTTGTCTGAACTTGGCCTGCTTGTGTAGTGGCAGCTGAAAAAAATCCAGCACGTACCTCAGCTCCTCAGGCGCAGGCAATCCACAATGGCCCCAGTCAGCTTCCATTTTTGTATTTATTTTTTTAAACTACAATCTCTTCTGAGTCTCTCTGGAGGTGCTTGAATCCCATCCTGACACCATATGTGACAATTATAACTGGTAGATCTGGTACATATTTTTATTACAAATGAACCCCTGGCTCTTTGTATGCATCTTCAAATTTCACTGCTCTGCTGAGATTGTTTTTTCCATTGCAGCTGCACAATGGCTAACTTTAAAATACACTGTATTTAAATGAATACATTATTCATCTCAAATAAAAATATAATTTATTCCATCATTAAAATTAGTTTTCCAATAACAAAAGGTCAAGAAATACATTTTGTTCTATTTCCTGTATTAATGTTCTTAGGATGTTTTGTCCTCATAACGCATGACATCCCAATCTGAAAAAAATAACAAGAACAAAAGTGTAGCTGTGATGCTGTCTCTTATGTCTTGACTTGGAGAAGTTACAGAGTGAATCACTATAGCAAAAATAATGTCTGCAGGCACACAGATTTGGGCCATATGAACCAACAACTGGCAGGGTATCAGAACACCAGTTTCCTTGTGCTTCCTCAGTCTAATTTGGAGGGTCTAAATTGTGCACATTGGTGATAAATTTGCAATAGAATATTCAGGGCCCTAGAAGATCTCTTTCATTATCTTTGTAAAACTGCAAGTGTGTTTCCAATATCCACTAACAATAGCACCCAGCTATTGTTTGCCCCCTCCATGCCTCAACTCACTGTGAACATTATCAGCACTCCTACATCAGTTTTACATACACTGTGTTTAGACTGGAGCATACATCTCCATTGAGGATTACGTGGAGGATAAATGTAGTTTATAATTGAAAATTAAGTAAATATCATTGAACCAGATGTCCCACGTTAAGTGGAATAATCAGGGTTTACATTTGCATGTTCTTATATTCTAGGATTGAATCTATCATTTATATATTAAATTCTTACTATACATGCTAATACAACTAAGAAACAAAATAAAACCCACTATCCTATTGATTATTATTATTATTATTATTATTATTATTATTATTATTATTATTATTATTATTATTTAGCAGACGCCCTTATCCAGGGCGACTTAAAATTGTTAGAAGAAATTACATTATTTTACATACAATTACATTATGTTTTACACATTATTATTCATAGGATGATCACATTGTTTGAGTCTTAATCTGTAAAGTGTATTCAACTGAAAAGGAAAAGCGTGTTCCATGAAAATGATAAAACTTTGCTATGTGGCCTAAGTTTTCAGCCTTCCTCAGTAAGCATCCCTGTTAGGGGACCATGCATGAGATTAAAAACCTGCCATCACACCTACTGATGCTAATATCTCATCTGAAAACTTCATATTTTCAGTGTTATGATAGCTCATTCTACAAAACCTAACAGTACCCTTCACTTTGACTTGTGACTTAAAATGAGTGCCTTATTGGGATCATGTGTCTTTCTGGTTTCCAGATGATACAGATCTAACACTTCTAGGTATTGCTTTCATACTCGGTACACAACATTCTGTGATTATCTCGGTCAATCATAGGTATCGAAGAGAAAACTTGTTCATGACAGTTATTTTATAAATCTGTTGATGTCATAATATCAAAGCCTTGTATCTCTGAAAATATTTGAGGTAGTGACTTCATATGTCCAGGGCTATATAATCCCTGAATGCTCAGTATGTTGCTGACCTTGACATTGACCTAATATGGCTGCCGTATTGGTTTCATGTGACTTTTGAAGTTCCGGCTGCATTTAGTAAACTTTGAGTTATTATCTTAATGTTTGGTACAGTTTTCTTTGATTTTCTTTTTAAAATTCCATTAAAGGTGATGTCCAGTTGATACAGTATTAACCATTTCACTGCCATACTGTTTCAATCTCCGGACATGCATACATTTTTACATATCCATTTTACTTAATTTTACCTCAGATATATATATATATATATATATATATATATATATATATATATATATATATATATATATATATATATATGCATTCTAATTTAAAGACCAGAGCTAAAATAAAACACTGTTGTTGCTGAACAGTGGCAATTTAAATAAACATGCCTTTCAAATTATGGGTCACTGTAAAACCACCTGCAGCTGTATAGTTATGGGTGTGTACAAAAATTACACCAAACAAACAAACCAAATTAATACCTTGTCAACCATTGCAGCTATATTTTCTTTACTGAAACATTTTACATGTACAGTATACAGGTTTTAACAGCTAAACAGATCAGCTTGTGGCTTTCATTTTAACAGCCATAACCTAGTCTTTGATAATTTGCCCTGTTCGAAAAAAAATGACAAAGAATATTAATTTAAATAGTAACGAAAATCTATATTGGTTAATTTATATTCTTGCCACTGCACTTCTTGCTAAAAATGATTTGTTGTCTTTATATTAGCTACACATTCAATTTCTGAAATATTGAGAAATTAATGTGTGAGTGAATGCATGTTAGTATTCCCATTATAGCAACAGATTACTGTGGAAATATGTGGGAGGTGAGTGCATGGAAGCATTCTTATTTTAGATCACTCATACTGATGAAATAAACATAAGGATTATTGCTTCCTAGAATTCATCACACTTTAATTTCCTCTAATTCTGCCATGCATCAATCCCCAAAGGACAGCATTTCTACAGTACTGGTTTGTACAAGAATACAACCAGCACAAGTATAATATTGTATTTATCTTTTTTTATTTGTTTTATTTGAGTGTGTGTATTGCTGTGAAATTGTTAGTCACAAGGCAAAACAAGCACTACAACCTACAACCTCACCTTGCATTGTCTTAAATAGCCAAATCCACTGGAAATAAACAGAGTTGTGTACGAAAGAAAATGTGTCGTGATAAGGCAACAGACATCCAACCAGTGTGCTGTATAACGACACTGCTTGGAATCTTGTTCAGCCAATCAGCGTTTTGTTCATCCAAGCCATTTTATAATGTTAAGTAGCTTGTTGATCCAGATGTAATGCTTTTTTTTACTCGATTATCACAAAACCCTACTGAAAAGCAGTGCAGAAGACCATGCACTGTTCATCAACATTGTATTTATTAGCACATTATTGGTTCTCTCTCTTTCAATATGTCGTCAATTGTAAGAGAAGTGCAAATACAAAAAACCTGTCTGATCCGGCGTTGCTTGGGACTGGAAGATTTTAAAGTGTGCTGGTTTACAGAGGCAGTGTAAAGTCTAAGGTATGTATTAATGACAAACTATTTTAACACTTAAAAAAAACTCAGTTACAATACATAGAGTTGAAGTACAGTCCAAGTATATACTGTAATTCAAGGAACACATTATTTTACTTCCTCCATTACGTAAACAAGGATTTTACTGTACTGTACCTGTGGGTCATGTGCATATTTACAAAACATACATGATTATAAACTTAGAAAAGAAAGATCACATTACTTGGTGCCAGACTGCACAGTCAAATTTCAAACAAATTTAGGCAGACAAGACTTACAAATCATCCAGATCCCAGAATAGATGGTAGATGGTACCACACCATTAATTTTAATATGGATTAGGTGGAGACCCACAAATTATGCTGAATTATATTGCCAGTTTGTAGAGGGGCTGGATTTAACAGGTTTTACTATAATATAATACAAAGTATAATAAGAAATGTTTGTAGTTGAATATATATATTATGTGATCTGGAAACAGCCTCAAGCTCATTTATTGCCACAGTATATACACTGTATAAAATCACTGTAAAAGAAAGGTACAAATGCTACATGGGTTGAAGTTGAAAAACCAAGTATAAATATTGATCTTATTCCACTTTAGAGCTGCGTTGCTCAGTTGGCATTTTAAACGGTCATGAAAATTATATTAAGAGAAACTGAGACAACACATTTCAGAACATGTTTATTGATGCTTTTTAATAGCTGGAGTAAAATGTAACCCATAATTTATTTACTGTATGTGTTTCTTTATATTGAATATCTACAATAGAATATATCTGCAATAAAAAATGAGCCATTTTTACCTTCACAAACTTTAGTTGGTTCATAGTAATATATAAGTGTTGTATTTGAATGTTGCATTGAGGTCTAAATCAAAAGATCATAAAACCTACACCCTGTATATCTCTGTTAATCTCAGTGGTTTGAATTAATGACCGATGTATTAAAATCACAGAATATAATAAAATACTGTAGAGAGCTCTACATTGTAGAACCCTTTTGACTGCCACACATATACTACAATGTGTTCCTGCTCTGCCACATAAATTGTTAATATAATCTGTAGCAACTGGGGAGTTTATAACTGCGCTATCTGTCAGTTTCAGGAACAGAGCTCTCAAATCCTGATTGCTTACACACACTGCCGGCCACTTTATTAGGAACTGTACTTAAACAGTAGAGCACCGTTTTGACCTGTTTACAGCATTGAAATGACCTGGCATACACTCCACAATGTGCTGAAAGGTGTCTCTAAGGATGTTAACCCACTCATTTAACCCACGCAATTGGTGCTTAGTTAAGGATTGAGATGATGAATGCATTTTTCAACTTCAACCCTACATGCTAAATTGGATTGATATCTGGGGTTGTTGTGGCCATGGAAGATGCTTGAAGTCTCTGTTATGCTCCTCAAACCAGCAGCAGACCATGTGCAGCAAGTTTCTTTGCATTGTACTTATAGAGATAGGTGCAGGCTGCCCTGCATTGAACCTTACTTTCTTTTTACTTTACAATTAACAGCTTTCAGACTTCACTTAGACTCACATCTCACAGCTGCAGAGGCAATAAAACAGTTTTTAGCATCTCATTTTGGTGTACTGAACATGTAATGCATGTATTAAGAGGTGAACTCCCAACCACAGTGCACATCATTTTCATGTAGGATTCTGGCTATTATTCATGGCAGTGTACCAGGATTCATGAGGGGAATTACATATGTTTAAACAAAATTATAATGCAAGGGGGATGGATATCAGGATATAAAAAAGTGATTCAATAAAAGCAACCGAAGAAAACACAACTGGATGTAGAATATACAACTGGATGTAGATCCAATACAAAACAGAAACTGTATTTATTTTTTTTATACTGTTGTAAATATAATTTCTGCCTTTGTTACGGCTGGTACTGTTTTTTTTATTTTTTTATTTTTTAGAAATGTTACTATATGAAGCTGTTCATGCTGTCTATTAACTCAAAGGAATTATATATATTCCAGAGGAGGAGGAATGCATTTTACGTTTCTGTATTTATTTTCTTTAGAATACTGCTGTCTTAAGACACAACAAAACCTTCATCTCATGAGTCACCCTTCAAAAGTGATGAGGAATTTTTCGCCCTGACAGATGTGGAATAACCTCGCCCAGAGATCAGAAGATACATGCTCTGTAGGCAAAACGTGTTACTTGCTACATTTGCTTGTTCAAGCCTTTTACATAAATTCGATCCCAACTGATTTCCTTGGTGACATATAACTTTTTATGATATTAACACTGGACTTACGCAAGTTAAGTGGCATGGATATATTTAATTTGACACTGCATTTTACATGGATAAATAATGTTTGGATATTTTAAAAGAAAAATTACTTTTGAACATATGGAGATCGATTTATAAATCAAAAAAGCAGGAGGACACGTGGCCTGTGAGAACGATGGCAGCTTAGGATTTTCTCTCACCTCCCCTCATCTTTTTCAATATTAATAGCTACAAAACCTCACACTACTTACTCAAATTACTCTCGTACTGATCATTGGTATACCCCAGCATGTCGACCAACCCGAAAAAGAGACCCCCACTGTACTTTTCCTCGCCGTCCAAGGAAAATAATAAAATGGCCTTGGCAGTACTTCGAGTACTAGTTTTCACGGATCGAGGGCACAGGTCTCGAAACTGCTGCCAAAATTACCGCCATGCAATATGAATTCCTAACTTTCACCCAAGAATTCATGGCCCTCAAGACGGACCTGACAGCTCTCTGCTCCTCTATAAACTACAATAAGAAATGTGAAGCTAGAACTGACCATTTGGAATCTAAGACGGTGGACCTAGAGGATTGAGCCCGAAGGAACAATCTTCGCCTGGTTGGACTGAAGGAGGGAGACGAGGGTTCTGATCCCATTGAATTTCTGATGAAATCTCTCCCTCTGTGGTTCCTGTCTCTCTCTGGTAAGGCTATTGAGATAATGCATGTGCATTGCATATACTCCAATCAAGATAAATCAAGAGATAAGCCCTTCAATCTCCTAAAGTATGCTGTTTGTCAGGCCATATTGCAAGTTGCCAGGAACTGATTTCTATACCGAGATGCGGTCCTTTTGATTCGGCTTTCATCTACTCTCGACAACAAGGATCACCGGCTGAGTTGTTTTGCTCCGCGCTCCTACAGATTTGGTTGTTGATTATTATTTTGCTACGCAGGCATCTTGACTCGACCACCGGCTATTTTCAACTGCTTCTATGGTCTTCTGTTTATTTATTTATTTATTTATTGTGGTATTTTTGTTGCACTTTTTTGACTTTATTTTTACTTATATTTTGTATGGACCTGAAGCTGCTGCAACATGACTCAGGTAGAATTCTGTTTTTTTGGGAAGCTTGTTATACTTACATTGGCTATCTGTATTATGATGTTTAGATAGCATTTTTGAATTTGTCATGATGTGAATTAGGTAGATTTTCACTTCTCTGAGAAGCTTGTTATACTCTATACATTATGGGTTTTATACTGCACTTGTGATGGGGGGGGGGAGAGGGGGTGTTAGAGCTCTGTTTGCCCAGTTTTCCAATGCCACAAGGTCTAGTGTAAGGGTTGGGGGATACTGGATGTTTTCTTTTCCAGTACCATAGTTTTGATTCTTTGGGGGGATGTTGCTGTGTTGGGGGGGGATTCGGGACAATAGTGGCTATATTGTGGGAGGGGGGTGGGACCTTTGAGGGAGATAGTATTGGTTTACTTCCTCATACTGTTATGTTTGTCACTTATTGTGGGAGGGGGTTGGGACCCTGAGGGAGTACGTTGGCTTAATTCTCCAAATAAAAGAGCGAGTTGTCTGGATATCTTACATAGAAGAAAGATAGAAATAGCTATGCTACAAGAATCCCATCTGAAACGTCAGGACGTTCCTAGATTCGCTAACAAATATTTTTGCGTGGCTGCTTCCTCTTTCACTGATCTTATTACGTTGTAGTCTTAAGATTACTGTTTTGGATACTGGAGGAGATGGGGATGAGTGGATATCTTATCTAAAAACTTCAATTTCCAGAAAAAAATTGCCTTTGTTTCATTTTAACTCATTAACCAAATTATTACTAGAATTAAATTATTTTAGTTTGTTTATTGGAGTGGATATGAATGTGGTGATGATTCCGATTCTCGGTAGATTGACTAAACAGCAGGGGTTGAGTACACAGACTCCACCGTCGTTGGCATTGCAGAGATTTGCTTCTGACTGCGCTGTTCTTGATGTATGGGGGATATGCAATCCATCGGCTAAATAGTCTACATATGACCGTAATCACTAACTTTAATAAGATATTCAGACAGGTGGAGGATGATCTAAACAGATGGACACAACTCCCTAACTCATTTCAAGCCTGTATTTCCATAATAAAAAATGAATATTCCTCCACGTATACATTTCTTCAGTTCGATGCTTCCACTCCCTCCCTGGTGGGTTATTGGGAGAAATTGCATTCAGTGATCTCCAAGTTTCTGTGGAGAGGGAAGCGGCCACACATTAAATTTCATACATTACATCGTGAGAAATCCTCAGGAGGACTGTCTTTGCCAAATTTCAAATTTTACTTCTGGTCTTTTGTGTTGCGACCAAACAGTTAATACTCTTGTATCATGGTGACAATTAGAAGAAAACTTAATATCTCCTATTAGACTACAAGACTTGGTTTCTTCTGGCATTCCCCTTAAACAATGCAAATTACGTTTTGGACCCATAATTTCTTTTTTGGTCACGGTGTGGCGTTTGGTGGAAAAGCACACTAAATCACGAACGAAATGGTCTCCTCACTCGCCTATCTTTCATAACATCGCGCTCTTATCGGAAGGCCGTCCTTTTTCTTTCCCTCACTGGAGTGAAAAGGGGGTTCAGACTCTAGAAGACATTACTGACAACTACCTATGTACATTCCAGGACTTACAGTTTTGTTATAATCTTCCAGGTACCTCTTTCTTTTTTTTTTTTTACTTACGTCTCCATTCTGCAATGCGTGCCTGTGGTGTTCCCTGGGGGACAGAGCTTTCATCTCATACTTTACGTGATATGCTGAACACAGGGGGTAAAACAAAGGGACTGGTGTCTACACTTTATACTCACTTATTAAGAGCCTTGTAAAAACCATTGGTGATTAATACAATCTGGAATAGGGACCTACCTTCTGCAAATGAAGACATCTGCTGGGATACTGTCTGGGATAATCTATGCTGTGCTTCTAAAAACCCTAATCACCAGCTGATCTATTTTAATTTTATTCATAGAATATACCTAACTCCTCGAAGACGATTCCAAATGAAACTTTCTGATACCCCATTGTGTGCCAGTGAGCCATGGGCACCTTTTTTCACATGATTTGTGAATGTCCGGAGGTGGCTATATTTTGGGATCGAGTTTGCTCAACTTTATCCACGATGCTCGGGAAAGTCATTCCTTGCTCTCCTTTGGTCGTGCTGCTAAACGACGACTCTTCACTTGATCTGTCACTACAACAAAGGCGGATTTGGCTGGCTGGTCTTACTGCTGCAAAAAAAATGTTAGCACTGCGATGGCAGCCTCAGCATTCCCTTCCTTAGCGCCAGTGGTCCCTTACATTCCTCGACATCATTGATATGGAGCTTTCTATTGCTTGGGTCCATGGGACCAGGGAGGGGACGGTACAGGCTTGGGGAGTGGCAGCAGATGTCATTAAATCCCTGATCAATTAGCCCTCAGTTGTTGATATCTGATACAGACTCTTAGGGTCCTATGTGATGTGGGGTGGGGTGAGTGGGGGTTGGGGGGTTGCCACCTTGGGAAAGGGGGAAGGGGGTGGGATGGGGAGAGGGGGGGGTGGGATGGGGAGGGGGGCATGGGGGGAGAATGGGAATGTTCTTTTGTTACATGTTGATGTATTATGTGTATCTCATTTTTTAAATAGAAATGTTATCACAAAAAAAAAAATGAAACAATGGCAGATCTTAATACTGCGGCCCTAAAATAAACCAGATTGTCACTGTATTTTTATTGTATATAGTAATGTTAATAAGTGGGTCAATAAATCACCCCAAAATGAGTCAGACAGGCAGTAGTGGCAAGTGAAACTGAAGCGCTGTGGCGCTCAGTGATTTATTGTAAAATAAAAGGTTTAAATAGAAAACAGGACACGGCACTTGAGGCCAAAATAAATAGACAAACAAAACGAACAAACACTAACAAACAGGGCACGAACACCAAACACAAAACAAGTACAGTGCAGCAACTACAATACACCAACATTTACACACTACATACAACATATAACACACAAATGCACACAGGGGCGGGGCACATTGCCACAGTCACATGTAATAAGTCTTTACAGTGTCATGCGGCCACCGGACCAGTCCAATCCAGAGTAGGGACAGTCAAGAGAGCAATAGGAAGCTCTGGTTGCACAGAAGGAACTGGATCATATGTCATCTTGGCTGAAGGCACGGTTTAGGATCTGAAAGAGAAAAAGTAACAACCTTCCCACTCTGAGGTGCAGTGTGGAGTGGCTGGTGTTCTAAAGGAGTTGTGTTGCCACTGGTTCAAACAACATGTCAGGTGGTGTAGGCTCTGGTGATGGGGTGGCATCAGGTCGGGCAATGTATGGCTTTTAGCGATTATGGTGTACCATTTATGTGGTGCTTGTGAGTTACGAGCATCTGGCAGCTCATGTTATGGGGATGTTTCTCATCGGCAGAGACTGGGGCACTTGTCAGGATAGAAGGGAAAATGAATGGAGCAAAGTACAGAGAAGTCCTTGAGGAAAACCTGCTGCCCTCTGCAAGAAAGTTGAAACTGGGGCGGAAATTCACCTTTCAGCATGACAGCGACCCAAAGCACACAGCCAAAGCTACACTGGAGTGGCTAAGGAACAAAAAGGTAAATGTCCTTGAGACTTTCTATAGTGAATGAAAGGCAGTTTAATCCCATCAGATTCTATAGTGGGGCCTCCACCTTCATCCCCAAAAAGCTTTTCATAATCATACAGTAGCTCCTCACTAAACCAGACATGTTTGTCCGACATAAGGAGGTGTCGGGTTTAAAAACAATACAATAAAATCGCACATAATGTGTTTTGGGTAGGCTACACATTACATTATGTAAAAATATAAATCTGTACAGTAGGCCTATACAGTATACAGTACAGTAGTAAAACCAAATGAATACCTAGCGAACTTTCATTTTACTTTAGCCTACTGGCAACACAAAATAAATCATGTATTGGTGTACACTGAGAATAAAAGATTATTTTAAATTGAAACTAAATTATTTTAGAGGTTTTTTATTATTACTATTGTTTTAAATAACTTTAGCATAACAGAGGCTGAAGTGTTAAAGGGACTAGGAGCTCTTAAAATAAACAAATCCCCTGGGTCGGATGAGATCCTCCCAATAGTACTCAAAGAAATGAAAGAAGTTATTTACAAACCGCTAACCAAGATCATGCAACAGTCTCTTGACACAGGGGTTGTACCGACAGACTGGAGAATTGCAAACGTAATACCGATCCACAAAAAGGGAGACAAAACCGAACCAGGTAACTACAGATCAATAAGCCTGACCTCTGTTATATGTAAACTTATGGAAACTATAATAAGATCTAAAATGGAAAATTACCTATATGGTAACAATGTCCTGGGAGACAGTCAGCATGGTTTTAGGAAAGGGAGATCATGTCTAACTAACCTGCTTGATTTTTTTGAGGATGCAACATCGACAATGGATAATTGCAAAGCATATGACATGGTTTATTTAGATTTCCAGAAAGCTTTTGACAAAGTCCTGCATAAAATATTAATTTTCAAACTGAATGTAGTAGGGATTAAAGGAAATGCATGCACATGGATTAGGGAGTGGTTAGCATGTAGAAAACAGAAAGTACTGATTAGAGGAGAAACCTCAAAATGGAGCAAGGTAACCAGTGCTGTACCACAGGGATCAGTATAAGGTCCTCTGCTATTCCTAATCTATATTAATGACTTAGATTCTGGTATAGTAAGCAAACTTGTTAAATTTGCAGACAACACAAAAATAGGAGGAATGGCAAACACTGTTGCAGCAGCAAAGGTCATTCAAAATGATCTAGACAGCATTCAGAACTGGGCAGACACATGGCAAATGACATTTAATCTACTAAGAAATGACTCAGAAATGTCTTCATCTCGACAATGTGGGGAAGCTATAAAAAAGGCAAACAAAATGCTCAGATATATAATGAAAAGTGTTGAATTTAAATCAAGGGAAGTAACGTTAAAACTTTACAATGCATTAGTAAGACCTCATCTACAATATTGTGTTCAGTTCTGGTCGCTTCGCTACAAAAAGGATATTGCTGCTCTAGAAAGAGTGCAAAGAAGAGCGACCAGAATTATTCCTGGTTTAAAAGGCATGTCGTATGCAGACAGGCTAAAAGAATTGAATCTATTCAGTCTTGAACAAAGACGACTACGCGGTGATCTGATTCAAGCATTCAAATCAAGGACCAGGGGTCACAAATGGAGATTAGATAAAGGGGCATTCAGAACAGAAAATAGGAGGCACTTTTTTACACAGAGAATTGTGGGAGTCTGGAACCAACTCCTCAGTAATGTTGTTAAAACTGACACCCTGGGATCCTTCAAGAAGCTGCTTGATAAGATTCTGGAATCAATAAGCTACTAACAACTAAACAAGCAAGATGGGCCAAATGGCCTCCTCTCGTTTGTACATTTCTTATGTTCTTATGTTCTTATTTTTAACTTAGCTTACTTAATAGCCTAGACAATTGACACAAAATAGATCATGGTCCTATACAGATGCTCAGAATGAGCTAGAAGAGTTAGTGGCACATGTATGCAGTCTATTGCTCCCAACACATTGGGGAAACCAGAAATGTCCTAGAAATTTGTTTTCAAGACTTGTAAGTACACCCTGCCTTTCGTGAAAATTAGGTACTTGGGGGTTCGCCTAAAAAATGCATTGAGCACAACTGGCAACGCACGAGAAAAAGCGGACTGGGAAATGCCAGCAGCAATTACAACTGTTTAAAACGTGCTTTCAAAAGTTCTTAACAAATTGATGCAATTGTAAGTGTCGCAACTGGCGGCAGCTTTTGTACATTTCATTATAATATTTGAGAACCCTCTCGCACCCTTTTTGCTAATTTATGCAGGAATGCCCATAATTGCCTATTCATCTAAGGTTGAACCGCAAAGAAAAACTGCTGCCACAAAGCATTCCTTAAAATGTCGCAAACAGCATTGTGCTTGTTTAGTACATTTCACCCGAGACTTCTGACTCATTTGCAACTGGTATGCAACTAGTGCAACAGGCACAACACTTTAGTACATCTACCTCCAAGTGTTTAATACTTTAGTTGTTTTGCAAAGGAATTCCCAGTGCTTACAGCTTTCTATGTGGTTTGCTCCTTTAATGGGAGAGGTAAGAATCTCAAGTTGGCCAAAATACACAGACAAAATTTTGCTTTTGCAGCTCAAGCAAGTCTGTGTTTTGAAAGAGTGCAGCTGTGAAGCTAATCTAGAAAAGAAATTTAGATAATCTCTAGTTTATGTCAACAGTACATTGCTACACTCAAAAATATAGTCAAGGATTTTAAGACAAAATTGTGTGAAAATAAAAATGTTATATAGTCCTTCTAGTGGTGTTTGATATAATTCATTATCATGGTTTACATCAGAGGCTAGAACTCATTATACCTTATAGTGGTAAGCAATGGTAAATCACTACTGTTGGGCTGTGATGTCACATTACCCCACATTTTATGGCAAGTGACATGGTACAGTTTGCATAAAGAGTCCATTGACAGCATTAGGGAAAGATCAAAGTGATTGTCATATAATAGCAATAACTAGTAGATACAAGTGAAGATTGTTATTTCCTTACACACTTAATGCTTAAGTAAGTTTACCCTAATGTTAACTATGAGGCAAAAACTTGTTCTTCCCTAGGATGTTTTGGAAATGTATTTATATAACCCAAGAAGCCATTAATCTAGGGTTCTTTTTTGGTGGGGTTTATTTTTTTAGGACCACACAAAATGCTGTAAATAAATCACTCACATTATAGAGTTATGTATTGGTAGGAGCTGACTTAGGTTCGACACCTGTAAGGATTTTCCACTTAAAGCAGTAACATATACATGTAAACAAGAGGAAAGACGTTGGATGACAAACATATCTATCAACTTTCACATTTTAGCCCTTATGTATTCTTTCTATGTAAATATTCAATTAAACGTATCTATGTTATGTAGAATAAAATAAAAAAGAACTATAAGAATAAATGGAAAGTTAGCCAATTAAATAGCCATGTTAACTTGGTGCACAATTAAGAGGTTTCAAAATGTTTCAGTGAAAATCCCAAGGTGAAAACTGCATTAAAAACAAACATGTAAAACTATGAACCCTACACATCCTTAATTTGTGCTCTAGTTTTTTTATACTTGGTCTATTAGAGTTTGAAACAAGTAAACTGTAATAGAGGTAAATAATAACACCAAAAATAAGAATAAACTGTACTTACTGTTTTCTTTCTTACAATTCAGATTAACTAACCAATTCATCTTCATTACAAAGAGCAATTTTGTAGGTGAGGAGATGAACTACCCTATATAAACACATAGCATCCTCTAGTAAAAAGGACATACTGTATGCAGGAAAAAGTAAACCCTGAGACACAATGAAAGGAAGCAGAGCAGCAATGGTTTTACTGATTACATGTGATTGAAAGCAAGCTTAAATATTCAGTCTGGAGTCAGCAAGCAATGTAGACCAATTTTGAATGGTCCTGCTCACTACCCTTTTATCTGAGGTATCAGGCATGTGAAACCTAATATATATATATATATATATATATATATATATATATATATATATATATATATATATATATATATATATATTGTAACACAGAAAGGGCTCTGAATGTAAATAAAGTCTGGGTGTTGTGTGTTTTGGTGGTGGTTGGCAGGGATGGGGTTAATTCCTCTCCCTACAAACTATAAAAGAGAGCTTCCAGCTCCATTAGAGAGAGATCACCAGGGAGCTGGGATAAGAAATGGTTGGCTGTTTAGAAAGAAGGTACACTGTTTTGTAAGTGTATGGTGACCGGTAAATGGCGTAGCTGTCCTGTGTGTTAGGCAGGGACCTGTTAAAGTGAAGGTAGGCTCTACGTTTGAGCTAGGGTTTTGTTTGTGTATTTTGTTTGGTAATAAAAGTGCACGAAAGTGCTTCATTGTGCAGTTCTGTGTCTGGGTCTATGTTTTAAAGGGCAAACAAGCAGACGACAGAGAGGCTACGTTACAATATATACAGAATATATATATATATATATATGTAGGTAGTGGACAAAAAAATGGAAACGCTTGGGTAAGTGAGTGACACCAAGTATATATGATAAAATATACAAGTGTAGATTATATGAGAGGTGTGCTTTTACAAGAGATTAACACCAAGGCAGCTCACTCATGCATGACATACACAGGGTGCGTGTTACACACAAGGTGCACAATACATACAGGTTGTGTGTTATACTCCGACAATTACTGTTTGTAATACATAGAATTCTTTTGGAGTTTTCTGTTTATAATATTTCTGCCCATAAAAATAATGAATAGAACAAAACACTGTTTGTCTTTTTATATTTTCAAGGACTTTTTCAGTCCCCAGGCCCAAGTATGTATGTGTTGCTAATAACAAAAATGATTCAAATAAAAAATCTCTTAGGGCAACTGTCAAGCTGATTAATATAAATGTGGTTGACTTCAGCTGAAGGATATGCTTGTGCTCTTTGTTTTAAAGGTCAACAAAGAGTTTTATGACAAGATGATAAATACAAATTGATAAGTGTTGAAGTTCTATCCCACAGTGTGCACAAGTGGCTACAGGCCCATAGTGCCTCTTACCTAATGTATCTCCACCTCTAACCATAACCCTTCCTTGGCATGTTCTTATTTGTTCTATGGCTCTTTTTCCTCATTTAGAATGGTAAAATAATGAATAACCTTCCAAATGGATCACATTTCTTTGAAGAACATTATTATTATTATTATTATTATTATTTATTTCTTAGCAGACGCCCTTATCCAGGGCGACTTACAATCGCAAGCAAATACAAATACATTCAAGTGTTACAATATAAGTCATACAATAAGAACAAGAAATACAATAATTCTCAAGTGTGACAAACCACAATTCAATAATACAGCAGATAATAGTGAAAGTTACATCAGGATATGATTAAGTAGTGATAGTTACATCAGGATATGATTAAGTACAAAATACTACAGATTAAACACTTGGGAGATTACAATATTCTGAGGTACAGGATTAAATGCAGTAAAATAGGGGGCAGATAAGAGCAAAATAAAGCATATTTAAATGAAGGGTGATAGTGTCCCAGGATACAACAGAGGAGTTCTACAGGTGCTGTTTGAAGAGGTGAGTCTTAAGGAGGCGCCGGAATGTGGTCAGGGACTGGGCAGTCCTGACATCTGTAGGAAGGTCGTTCCACCACTGCGGAGCAAGGGTGGAGAAGGAGCGGGCTCGGGAGGCAGGGGAGCGTAGCGGAGGTAGAGCCAGTCTTCTAGTGCAGGCGGAGCGGAGAGGTCGAGTGGGGGTGTAGGGAGAGATGAGGGTCTGGAGGTAGCTGGGTGCAGTCTGATCAAGGCATCTGTAGGCTAGTACAAGAGTCTTGAACTGGATGCGAGCGGTGATCGGGAGCCAGTGGAGCGAGCGGAGTAGTGGAGTAGCGTGGGCGAAGCGAGGTAGAGAGAACACCAGGCGAGCAGCAGAGTTCTGGATGAGCTGGAGCGGACGGGTGGCGGACGCAGGGAGGCCAGCCAGGAGGGAGTTGCAGTAGTCTAGGCGGGAGAGTACCAGGGCCTGGACCAGGAGCTGGGTAGCATAGTTGGTGAGGAAGGGTCGGATTCTTCGGATGTTGCTCAGGAAGAATCTGCAAGTGCGTGCCAGAGTGGAGATGTGCTGGGAATAAGAGAGGCAGACATTCTCAAACTCATCCAATTTCTTTGACTAAACGTCACTGAAATGTCATGTCCAAGTTGGCTCTGATTGGTTGGCAGTATTGCAGTGACACATTCAGCTTGTTGACATAGCTGGTGACATTTTAATATATCAATAATATATGCTTGTTATATAAATTGGATCCAAATTTGATCTGATTTGTTAGACCATGAAAACAGTGCTTCAAATACATTTACTCAACTTGAATAACATTTATTTGACTGTGAACACATACTTTTAGCCAAGTAAGAGGTAGACTGGGGCAGGGATGGGGTTAAATCCTATCCCTGCCAACAATCACAGGTGTGGCCATTCTCATATGCCCATAGTCTGTATTGATTTTGTGTAAACCTTTTGTTTTGGCCCTTGTGCCTTTTTCTTTTTCTTTGTTTTGTGTTTAATAAATGTATGCTTTGTGCTTTAGACTGCAGCTTCTGTTTCTAATTCCTGCCGGTAACATCTTGGGCCACAGCACTATCCTGTCATATAGACTTTAAGGTGGTAAAGCATCATATCCAAAAGACAGTAAACATGTGCAAAGATCTCTTGTGTCTATGTCTGTTATTTTCACCTTCTTTCATTTGAGTAGGGAACCTGCCAAAGGGGCTGCTGAGACTATCTGCTCATGCTGATTATTTGTATTGATCATTATTTGATCTACTTGCTGTGAATAAAATGTAATTCTATTATTCAACTGTAAACTCTTTCATGCCAGTGGTAGTTTTTTCAGATTATTAATACATGAATTATTAATATAATAATGTCTCACATTCTTTGTTTCTTTGCATTTGTTTTTCCTTTTGTTTTGTGTCCTTGTTCAAGTGCATTTTTCTCAAAATTGCTACAATCTGTTTCTTTTTTTTAAGGCATGTCATGTGGAGTTCTACCCCCACATGTAATTTGTTTTTTTGTTTCACCAATATACTTGGCATAAGTCATTACATAGTATTATGCACATACAGTTATCCACAAGGAAAGGCGTGTGAGTGTAGAATGGTACAAAGGGATTTTGATTAAAGAGCAACTAGCACAAACCTGTTATTTCAGTGATATTAGTAACATTTTCCTAACAGTTCCTAATATCATTCCTGGTGGGTTTTTTGTCGTCTTTTGATACTTCTCCATCATTATACTGTAGAAACTGTTGGTCTAGTACAGGTATATATAGATTTTTAATCTATGCCATGGTGTATGGGAGTAAGGTCTTCAAATATTATTGTACATACATAGACACAAAGAAAAAACCAATAATGTGCATTTCCTTAAGTGTATACAATTTAAATGGAATATAATGCTGTCTCTATCTGTAATCTGTATGAATTACTGAAAAACAGAAAAATCTACGCAAAACAATTTAACTGTGGTATCAAGACAACATAGACTTCACTAGCTATCAGTGAGCTACAGTGACATTCAGACACGCATGAGAGAGTAAACATTTGATCTCATTTGGATTCTTTGTAATTTTTGGTCCCAATTGCTATAACCAGGTGCTGACCATGTGATCTTTTTTGCGGTCCTTGCCTTGGTTTAATGAATCTGCCATTCTGTAACTGAGTGTTTCAGACAGTAGTTATATTCTGATAGCAGGAATGACTTCACATAGCTACTCACACTACATATTCCAGCTAAACAAAATCAACATCATTTTAACAGTAATTCCCCCATGGCCAAGTCCTCTCTTAAAAGTGATCAGACTCTATTGGACACTTAGACAAACTTGGGATACATCTTCTAGTGGTTTCCTGGACTCATACCCTGTTTTTAGGTAATCTGGTAAATTCCATCTACCAATGGCCGAGTGTCACGGGAAGCACTGCTATCAGAGAGACGCCTTCCTTTGACAGCAATTAACTAACCTAGAAGATTCCAATGGTCTGTCAAGGAGGAGGAGAACCTATTTTCTGCTAGTCAAAATTTCTTCAAGCAACTTCATTTGTTCAACCGAGCTCTGGGGCAGGAGTCACATACATGCATATGCAAGAATGCCACTTGGAAGTAATACATGACAATGACAATGACTTTCAAAGACATGCTAGTGTCTAATAAATGTAGTTTTTATGGGCTGACATGGACACATCTCTTCAAAATCAATCCTTTTTAACATTTCTTTTTGTTCTGTAATTATTGTTAACCTAAGTACTGTCATTGTGCCCTGAATTTTAAGCTGGTCGATGAAATAAAAAAAAAAAGTATTTAAATGTTCACTTGGTGCTCTGACATTCAGAGGAGGGAGTCTCCAACCACATAAATACACTGATACTTATCAAGGGAAAGTGCTTCACAGGAGCAGGAAACTGTGAAGAAAGACTGGGAGGAAACAAGAACTATAATATTTGATTTAACCACTTTCTGATAGGTCAGTCAATGGTCATTATTTAAATATCCTTTCCTGTCAACTCGGCACTTACAGTCAGACTGATTTTTAATACCAGCTCTTTGTTTATTCACATTGCCAAGCCTCATTCCGTGAAATATGTCATGAAGAAAAATTCTCCTGCAAGGTTTATGTTGCTTCAAGATGTTTGCTTTTTATTATGGGTTATCCTTGACACTTGTATTATGAATTAAACTGAAAAAGTTTCCTGGAATTAGTAGGGCGTTTTATTTAAATATTAAAGAACCTCTGGCACAGTAGTTATTGTAAATAGATACTTTGTACCATATTCTTTTTCTAATTTATATTTTATTCTTTACCATGCTTACTAACTATTCCAGCAAAAAAAAAAAAAAAAATCCTTCAATTACTAGAAAGATTTTTTCAAACGTCATGGTTTTAAGCAGCTCTGAGTTAGTCAATTGAAAATGCATAATCACAGTATGCAGCATTTGGTACATAAAATGATACTAGTATAATATTAACACCCAATACAAAAATCACAATAATAGATTTTGTTGTTATTCTTCATTCACAGGGATGAGCAGTGGAACCATTACTCATACAGGTTAACCATCTATTGATGTTTATTTGGAAGGAAATATACGGAGTGTTGATCATGAATATAAAATATGAGTAACTTACTAGGGGTGTGCAGAGCTTAAAGAATTTCTGAGTAATTTCCTTAACCTTTCAAATAATTTGTATTTGCAAAACACTGAAAAATACTTTTCCTTTTGTAATCTTCACTTTATTGAGTGCCAATCAATGAAATGAAGACAGTATCTTCCGGCATTGTGATTTAATATAAAATGATTTAATACCCTCTCATGAACTTTTATCTGTTTATTAATATAACATATTTAGGTAAAGTTAAAAGTATTTGCTGTTTATTGACACTATTTAAAAATAATAAATTAGAATGCATTTTCAAATCTCCCATAATAAAAATGAATGGTTGTATACTAGTGACAAGGCAGGTTTTCCAAGCAAATTTTATTTTTTTGTAAACCATGAAATGTGAACATCACATGTCATCATAATGTACATCTGAAATAAATCTTTACTGATTAAAAGGGTTAGTTCCTAATCCACAGGTGCATAGAATGATTTTTCCATTAAGTTGCTCCTCAATGCTAAATTAGAAACAATTGTGCATTAAATGTTGGGTGCTGTTTTCAACAAATATATATATATATTATTAAAATCTTATTTTTAATACCTTTGATTTTATAATAACATTTTCAAAAATATTTTCTTGGGCCTTCCTCGTCTAGGTAACGTCCAGTAATTGAGCAGTTCCAGTGGCTTGAAAGCAGTGAACTTCTTTATTCTGTGATATCACTTGAAACAAGTTTGTGGTTAGAGGTTCACTGATGAATTATTGGACACTGCATAGAAGAGGGTTGGAGGAACTTCAGGAAGTGTAATTAGAAAATTAGAGTAGAAGAATATTACAAAATAGTGGATGCCAGAACCACTTCACTATTAAACTTATAAATTAAACATAAAATAAACATTTTAGGCTGATTAATATACCTTTACTCCTTATCAACAATGGGGTAAGAACTTAACAAGACTACCTCTTCTGAAACCTGGAGATGACAAGGACATCTCTTTGCTGTTTTATAGCTGTAAACACTTACCATTGTAAAGGAGGTACACTGAATCTTATTGTTACAGCAGTTTCTTGGTAGGGGTTAAGTCCATTTATCTTAGACCTTGGCTTTGCCCATTATACATTTTTGCTAAATAGTTTTTCTGCTAAATAATTTTTTTCTCCAGTGGCAGTGACTTACAAATTAGAAAGAATGTCACAAGTGACCCTCAAACCCCTTCTCTCTTGCATAAGGTATTGGTTCATTTTGAATGGAAGGCCTATGCAGCCAAAGTAATTGGTCCTTCAATCGAACCAACTTCATTTCTAGGAGGGTTACCCACTGAATATGGAGATAATAATGAGGCTTGAGAACCCTCTGCTATGAAAAGTAGTGAATGCTGGCCAACTCAGATATTTCGATGGAAGGAATGCCTAACAAAATAATAGCCTTCTGTGATCAAATTGAAATGTATAAACAAAATAGTTATCAGTCCAGAACCATTACTCCTTGCGGGAAACGCTCTCCGAAAAGGGGGACAGGCAGGTATGTGTCCAGACTAATATGTGGATGTCAAAGATGCAGAACTGGGTTGTCACTAGCAGAATCTTAAAACCATGTCCTGCATGTACCCATATGGTAAAGCACTGTAGGATAATATTTGAGTGTGCCCCTGATGATCCACAGGGATTATCCTTTTCCCATTTAAATGTTAAATTTGATGGTGTAAGGAGAATTTAAATGTTTGGGATGTGACGAGACTTACCAGGTGAGATGGGGACCTGCTAACAGAGTTCAGGTATCCTGCAGGTATCAGGTATTTGACACTTTTAGACACACTTGCGATGCTCAGCGCTGGATACCGGACCCTGTGGTGGCTTTTAAGGAACCTTTGAGAGCAGAGTTATATCGCACCTATATTGAAGCATGATGCTATATGACAGGATTATTATTAGAGCCCCGTGAAATTATTTTTATTTTTTATTTTTGTATCATTTTTCATTTTATTTTTCACATTCGCCAAATTTAGTTTTATTACAGATACACATTAATAAAATAACTGAAATATATATATATAAACAAAGTATACATCATGTTTTAACTATGCACTTTTTTTTATTATTAAACATTATCTGTTTTTTTTAAAAAACATTTTGACATAAACAGACCTAGCACAGAAAAATAATTTAGTTACCGTAATTTCTCATTAGCGGCAGTAACAGTAACGTATATGAATTCCCCCACTATTTTGAATTAACTGCCTATTTACAGTAAATACTGCCCATGTTCTCTATTAAAATACAATAAGCTAAAATAAAAAATCTATATATTTATACTGCTCTGCTATTGTGGGGGTGTCATAAAAATCTTACATACAACAATCTAGCCATTGCACTCCAGGGCTCCAGTACACAACAAGCTTGGAGTTTCTCAGTATTAAACACAGCAGAAACATTCAAAACCAAAACAGTGCTCCACTGCAAAGTTTGCAACACTTTAAATCAAACAAAGAATTATCATACTAATACAAAATACAAGCAAACAAGCCATATTTTCCCCAAAAGGAATAAACAGCTAGTGCTAACGACAGTATCTTTCGACTCCCATTCCAGCCGACAGTTGCAAAATCTGCACATTTTGTCACCGTCAGCTGCATACATTCCCCCTCATGCTCAAATTCTTTGCAGTGTTGTTTAATTGTTATCGCGGTTTAGGCGTTTTAGAAACAAACACCTCTTCTCTTCCATCACAATTTTAATTCCCAAAAGTGGTACGCCTCGCTTCAAATTATACATTTGCGCAAGTGCTAGACAGAGCTTTTGTTTTCCTTCAGGCCGTGTCTATGGTAACTGCTGAGGCCATTTCACACTGCATCCGATAACGCATCCGAATTTAACGTGCGTCTAAACTGAAAAAAACGATCATGTGCAAACACTATTGCACCTTGCACACGGAGTTCTTAATTGTCATACGACGGTAATGCGTCAATTTTGGAATCGAAACAAGTTCGATTTGATCCGATTTGATGTGCGTTAAAAATCACATTGACCAATGAAAAAGGACTGGGAAGACATGTGGGTTCTTGCAATATCCTGAACAAAATGGAAAAGCTAATTGTGTGTGCCGCCAAACAAAAAATACTTTATGATAAATCCAACAAAGATGACAAAGACTTTGTTAAAAAAAAAAAAAAAAAAAAAAAAGAACATGGACTTAGGCAGTCCATGAAGTAAAGAAACAATGGCCTAACCTGGAGACACATACTAAAGAAGCGTGACAGGGCAAGAGTGGTCAGGGCTTATAACAGTCAGAAAAGAGGGGGGCAGTAGGCTACATGAAAGTGATGGAAGGTATTTTCGGTAGCTCATGCTTTCCATGCCGTGTTATATATATATATATATATATATATATATATATATATATATATATATATATATATATATATATATATATATATAATGTAACGTATTGCGTAACAACATTATTGTAGTCTAGTAGAAACATAATAATTAGCAAACGTTTTCCATCAGCGTTTGCTGATCATTAAGTTTATACTACATTTTACAACGTGTTCAGTTATGTAAGAATTAACAGAATTGTATTTTTTTTTTTTATTAAAATACTGAAACTAGGTATATTTACTACAAGCCTCTACTGCACAACCTTGGGATTGATGAAAAACTTTAACCTAGACCAGCGGCTTTCAAACTGGGGTAACGCGTATCCCTGGGGGTACTCGAGCGCTCCTCAGGGGGTACGCGAGAAAAATCCTGTACTGGCTGTACTATTTTTTTTTTTTTTTTTGTACCACGTTGTAGTACTTTGCGATTTAGCAGTCGAATTAACAATGTTGAATCTCCTTTCAAATAAAACCACAGCCGTGCTCGTGTACGTTTCCTTTCTGTTGGGTGAGGTTAAACATAAAACACCCAACCGGATGCTGACAGTGAGTGAGTAAAATTACATATTTAAACAGCACGGCGGTGGTTCTGCAGTCTGTAGGCTAAAAAGAAAAAGAAAAAAAAAAGTATAATATTGCTTCTTTTAGAAATGTGTAGTATTTACTAAGTACGTTTATTTTCTGGAGTTTAAATGTTCAGTGTTTGTAGTTTAATCAGTTCAGTGTGTTATATCGTATAAGTTTATGTTTTTAAATAACAGTATTATTGAGCTGAGCAGGCAGCTGTGCCGAACTAAGGTACACAGTGAAATCACTGCGCTGGAGCGTACACGACTATGTTATCTTTACTTGCAATGCTTTATGTGTTACATTGTACTGTGACTAATTAGTTGAAGAACTCCCTTGTCGAGTGATTGCATTAGCCTAGGCATGTACGCTGCTAATTATTAGGCTAATAAAAGCAAAAGCACGGTATTATTATTATTACAAAAATGGAATCGCAGGATTAAAAATAAATAAGTACATAAATAAATCCCTAACTCCTGGGATTGGGAAGTGTGTGGAATTGGATTCCCTACTCCAGACCTATTGAGTGTGTTCATATTATATAGCGAGTGTCATCAACAAGCTGTCTGGCAGCTGATTAACATGAAGAGACGACTGCACTAAACACTAACATGTAAGCATTTTGCTAAAAGTCATTTTTGACTGCATGATATAAATGTCACCTTTCTACTTTCATCAAATTTAGCTTTTGGAACTATTCACTTCAAAACAACGTGCTTATTCTGGCTGGATTCGATACTGCACAAGACACACACAGCATTTTAAATGTCCAGCTCAAGTGTTAAACAATAACATTCGAGATAAATAAATAAATTAATATATATATATATATATATATATATATATATATATATATATATATATATATATATATATATATTCAACACATATTCAATGTGTTATTCAATATTCACACAGTTCCGCATGCTACCTGATTTTTTTTTTTTAAGTGCCTGTATTTGTAAATTTTAAATTGTTTTTATGCAAAATACCCCGTCTGTTTTCTCTCTACACTTCTGCATTTGTTGGAAGAAATGCACTACTTTTGTTGAGAATTGCTTTCTGATTTTGTTTTAAATTAGAACCCTAGGTTTTGTTTCTCAAAAGCATAACCTGTTTTTACAAGATGCAATAACAACAAGAAAATCCATAATACTTTAAATACAGAGAAATGCATAAGACATGATATACAGAAAAAAGCATAATACAATGCAGTGAAAAATACATAATACATTAAGTACAGTGGAAAGTGCATAATACATGATAACATAATACATGAAATAGAAGCAACTAACAGCAGATATCAGGCTTAGTGAGCATGGAAAGCAAGAGAGAACAGATGGGTCTTCAGAGTTGATTTAAAGCAAGCGACGGTGGGAGCATCACACACCAAAGCTGGGAGAGAGTTCCAAAGAGTCGGAGCTATGAAGCTAAACAAGCGTTCTTCAAGTGTGGTGCACTTTTGTTTGGGGATAACAAGCAGACCAGAGTCGGAGGACCTCAGCTTGCGGGCAGGGACATAGCGGGTCAGCAGGTAGGAGGCACTCGGGACCTGTGTGATGAAAGGCATTGTAGGTGAGCAGGAGAGTTTTGAAAATAATCCTGAACTTTACAGGTAGCCAGTGCAGCTGGGCAAGACGGGGGGTGATGTGATCACGTTTTTTACATCTGGTAACGATCCTGGCAGCGGCATTCTGGACTAGCTGCAGTCAGTTTATGGTGCGTGCCGGGAGACCACCATATAGAGAGTTTCAGTAGTCGAGGAGACAAATGCATGACAAAGTATCTCTGCATCTGGGAGGGAAAGGTAGGGATGGACTTTGGAGATGTTTCAAAGATGATAGAAGGAAGATTTGACCACGGAGGAGATGTGGGCATCAAAGGAGAGGTTGCTGTCAAGAAGTACACCAAGGCTTCGTACTGAGGGGGAAGGCAGCAGCAGACCGTTTCCGAGGTTCAGGGCAGCTATATTTAGATTTTTAAATTGAGTTTTAGATCCTACCAGAATGAGTTCAGATTTGCTAGTGTTCAGCTGAAAAAAAATTGACAGACATCCAGGCCTCGATGTCTTGAATGCAAGCCGAGAGCCGGACCATGGCAGAGGGGCTACCAGGGTCAAGTTTTAAGTAGAGCTGGGTGTCGTCAGCATAGGAGTGAAACATGAGGCTGTTGGCGGATGAGTTGACCCAAGGGAAGCATGTAGATATTGAAGAGAAGGGACCCAAGAACTTTGGGGGACACCACAAGTGACTGGGTTTCCAACACTATTGCGTCCAGCATAGAAAACAGACTGCATTTATCCGGATAGGTAAGAGGACATCCTTGTAACAATTGTAAGTCACCCTGGATAAGGGCGTCTGTTAAGCAATAAATAATAATAATAATAATAATAATAATAATAATAATAATAATAATAATAATAGTAACAAGCACAGAGGGAGCATCAGCATTGAGCAGGAGATTATTATTATTTGTTTATTTACAGACACCTTTATCCAAGGTGACTTAGAGACTAGGGTGTGTGAACTATGCATCAGCTGCAGAGTCACTTACAATTACATCTCACCCGAAAGACGGAGCACATCATTCACAAACCAGAGCAGAGCAGTTTTAGTACTGTGATGCGGCCGGAAACCAGACTGTAGAGATTCAAACAGATTGTTATCCGTGAGATGTTTCATCAGCTGACTGGATACAACCCTTTCGAGAGTTTTTGAGAGAAAAGGGAGATTGGTGATGGGGCGGAAATTAGATAAGTCAGCTGGGTCAAGGGAGGTTTTTTTTAGTACCGGCGTAACTCGATCAAGCTTAAGGGCAACAGAAACCGAGCCAGAGTCCAGGGACAGGTTGAAAGTGTGCACAACATACCCTTGTGTATGGGCTGCATTGTTTACTAGTCGGTGTAGTTTTACTGAAGTCTGTGATAAAAAAAAAGCAGGCACGTTCATCACATTGGTAGGTAAGCATTTAAAAAATATATATATTTTCAGTTAACATCAGTAAGTACTTAAGCCTAGTAATTAGAAAATACAATTTTTTTCTGTTTTTATAGGTATATTATGACTAGATTTTTTGGAAAGGTACGGGGCCTAAAAAGTTTGAAAACCACTGACCTAGACCGTAACTAGTCATGAAAAGAAAATACTGTCTGCTTTTGCTCCTTTTTGTGGAGGCCAAATAAAATAAATAAACCAAAGAAATAGTCTGGGTACACCACACATTAAAAAAAATAAAAAATAACAGTGAATGTTTCTATATGATCTGGTTTAACGTACATTTTTAAAAAATACATCTACACATATTTCTTTGTAAATACTGAGAATTAGTTTAATATCCTTTTTTTATTTTCAGTTTTAATAAAATCTTCAGTTAGTGTGTGAATGTGATAATTATTATTGGTCAACATTATTAAAATAAAGAAGCGTCATTTTACAGAAATACTGAAACCAGTGTGTGGCGCTCCCCGTCATTGACTAAAATTAAGGTGAAATAAAGAGAGATAGACATACCATCAATTTCCAAATGTTCTGTTATTTCTTACCATATGCCATCTTGCTTTTTATTGTCTTTATAACCACTGACACTGGCATCATAAAGAACAATATATTTTTCTACTTTAATAATTACATTCTCATTGATGTCCATTTCTCTTTTATTTCTGTGGTAATTTCTGCGTGAACGAGACAGTGACAGTCTGACAGCCTCTCCTTCGACTCTGTCCAAGTAATGACGTGTTGTACACAGAAACATAGAAGGGTCGCGCAGACAAGCCGTCAGTTTGAGACAACAAGGCAATTCTATCTTTGGAGTAAGAGGGGAGTTTGCGTAGCAGCTACAGGAATATAGAATGGTAATGTACACCTCTTCATGGTGACCACTCCCCCCCCCCCAAATGAAATAATACGCTTGGACAATTGTATTGGATTTACCACTGGATCATGTATAAAGGGGTTCGCAGCCTCACAAACAATAACAAACTTATGCACAAATGTGAAAATCCATTCCACGGCCATGAGACTATCATAGTTGTGAAAAACAGTCCGTTTCACGGGTAAACCGCGAGACTTGACATCCATGGACACCAGACTGCCTGGACTGTCTATGAGTTAGGATTCAAGGTAGATCTGTGATCACTTGATCAATTTAAGCGTTATTAAACCGAAGGAGTAAATATATACTTTGATTTGTTAAACTTTGTATACTTAATTATTCTTGATTAACTGTTGTCTGGGTATATGAAAATCTGTAAACCAGTACACAAACAACACACTATAGGAGTTTATGCAAGCAAGTTGAACTGTTTGCCTCCCCTGATTCTACTAAAAAAAAAAGAAGTACACGAACGTGACAATAAGTACCCACTCAACTGGATTAAATATAATCTGGTAAATGTACCCCTTATCAGTTTAGCACTGCATTCACCAGGCTGAGAGAATTATTTTATCAAGCTTAAAAATAAAAGGCCAATATTTTTCCCACAGTCATTATGAGTTAAGCCTCTCTGAGAACTTATAAGGATTTGAACTGATTATTCATTGTGAACGTCAATAACTTCATATAGTATAATTGTATATGTTTTTGCCTAAAACATGCTATTGCACCTTAAGTCTAAATGGGGGACTTTAAGATGATGCTTCTTAAGGGTGTGTGTGCTTCTTCAAGCTTAATCCTCGTTTGTCAAGGAACCCATCAAAGATGAACATCCAGTCAACTCTGACTTTTATTGTGGGATGTTTCTTTTCAGACCAGGGGATGCTGGTTGGATAGGACCAGAAACAGAGGCTAGACTGAAAAACAACAGGGACAGTGGGCTTGACCAGAACAGAAAAAAACAGCTGAGAGAGTGGAAGACTGTCTCACCAAAGGACAAGATGGAGTGTTTTTATAAAGTACATTGCAAGTAACAGGGCACATAAAAATGCACAATGGCAGACTTCTTATGATACAGTCTCATATGTTATCAGCAAAAGAATAGCTGAAGCATTGTCATTTTGTACACATGACTTTTATTGTTATTTAACTGTAAATGTTGATAACAGTAAATCTAATGATTAAATAATTTCAAATTTCTATTTTTTCAAATTCAATGTTGTAGATAAATCTAATACCTTCCTGTGTGATAAGTCACATGACCTGAATGTTGGCAAGAAGTCCTAAACATCTTACAAAAGCCAAGGTCTCCAACCACGATTCACTGAAATTATATATATATATATATATATATATATATATATATATATATATATATATATATATATATATATATATATATATATATAGTTACTGGTGTGTCGTCTGAATGAATACTGGGTAGCCTATATGTCCAGATACTCCTGAAAGGCTGTAATTTTAGTTTTACAAGATACGTGGATAAAAATTAATTGCTACCTTTCTATCAGCTGCTTTTTTGTAGGCTGGATCTGACAATTCAACAAAGGGTTATTCATATTCTAATCGTGCATGAAATCACTAGAAATGAATTCCTGATTTTTCAGATTTTGGTGTAATTTTGAAGTAGTTTGATTCTTATTCCTCTAGAATTAGCTGTAACAATGACAATTACAACTGCTAACAGTTCACTAATAGGAGACAGACATCCTTCTGTGGTGCTTTGAGGATAAAAGCAAGTAAGAAATCATAATTGCAGCTATAAACCATAATATAGCTTAGGACCTGTCAAATTTCAACCAAAATATGTTTGAGAACAACATTAATATTACTGTCAATTGTAGTGGAAGTATTTGATAAGCTTTTTTCTTTTTTTTGGTAAAGGATTTTGGAAACATAAAGGAGATTGAACGTTTGCACAAATAATACGACCAGCCCAGAAACAGCTGTTATTACACTCCACTGTCAAGCTTCCCATCAGCTTCAATTAGACCCTGCAGAAAACAATGAAAATAAATCCATGTAGCTTTGAAAAACTTAAATATCACAGTTTAATCACAATTTTGTAAGAATAATTTCTACTGTATTCCATAGATTCCAGTCCATCATTGATATTGAAAAAACAATGTCACTGAATTCCCTAAACATACTACTACGATTACTACGACTAATAATAATAATAATAATAATAATAATAATAATAATAATAATAATAATAATAATGAAGGGGTGGGGGATTATAGACTCTAAAAACCACAAGGTTACTTGTTATCAAAAGCTAGTTGGTAAACACAGTTAGTAATCTTGAAGGGTAAGTAAGTAGCTTGCTTTTGTGAGTATTTTAGGGTGTTTGCAATCATCCCGGGTGCTTCTTTATTATGTTGTTCTAGTATTGAGTTCTTATCGTTTATCTTTAAATCATCCTTTTCCTGACATTGACTGCTTTGAGTTTGTCTGGAGAAGAGCTGGCAGAAGTGAAAGGTCACAATCATAGGGTTTCCATGCGGGTCAATTTACACGTGAAATGAACTGGATGTCATGAGCCAGCTCGATCGCCCAAAACAGCGCAACAACATCCAACAAGTTGTTGATGCCCTCTCAGCACTGACCATATAAAATTGCAAATTAATGTATTGATTGTGTTTTATTTGTTTGCATCATAAATATTTAACACAACAGTAAATCCAATACAACTTAAAAAAAATGAAAGAATCTCTGACAGCACGAGACTCCTCAGATCGCTGCTGTCCAATTGAAATTGGCGGCTGAGGTAACCTTCACAGTTGCCAAGTCTGCTTATAATAAATAAATTTTTAGAGTTGTGGGTTGTAATTTGCATAAACACCCACACTCTAACATGGGTTGCGCTTGTTGTGAAAGGCAGTGCCGCTTTTTTTCTTGTGAGATTTGGCAACACTGGTAACCTTCCCCATCTGTCTCACAGGCAGCCACTGATTCCTGAACACCTCATTTTGTTGATGACAGGAGTTTGTTGCAGGATACAGCAGGCAGTGGCAATTTTGGGAACAAACTAATGCTGCACTTCAGTCTGCATCAGTATCCGCCACCTCTCTTCAAGTGCCCACTACCCGTATTTGCCCAAGTGTGGTGTTGAATGCTTCCTCAGCAGCTGTCAGCCGTCCGGACGGGTAGGCTTGGGTATTATACGCAGCATCACCTGATCCCCTATATGCTGTATTGACTGAATGAAAGGGAAATTATATATATATATATATATATATATATATATATATATATATATATATATATATATATATATATATATATATACAGTATATATAACATCTCCAACGGTTATTGACCATGGTGATCTGCAATACCTGTTGGTCAGTTTCATTTTATACATCTGAGTTCATTTTTAATTAATGAGTTGTAAGATAAATTAGTTGAAACAGTATTCACTACTAACAACATGACACCCCACTAATGCCATTTGAAAAACAATTTGGGCAACAGCAGTAAAATACATTATAAACCAACCAGGCACGAGGTATTTTGCTTTATTACAGCAGCTTAGATTCACTTGTGTACCAGTTCTCTGCACATGGAAACCACATTTTCACAAAATTTCACTAATCTTCAAAAACAGCACAAGTACTTTACACACAGCTAATTTACATATCAATCCCCACCTTTCCCATTCATTTGCATGACGTCGGGTGAAAAGACTGATTCACTCGCATAAAACAAACTGCGTGTGGAAACCCCAAAAAACATTTTACACAAGACATTTTTCTCAAGCTAAAAAAAAACATGCATGGAAACCCCATGATCATCACATCATTTGAATGGAATGAGAAAGGTTTTTTAGTCACAACACTTGGGATTCTCCAGCTCAAAGCAGCTCAAAGCCAGAGAAGAAATTGAGAAACTTAACCAAAACCACTACATGCTTTTCTTCCGCAAAACACTAAATATTATGGACTAAATTAATCTTGCTGTAGTTAAAGTGAAGAACGCAAGATATTGTTGCATAGCTTTGACTCAAATTAAACATAGCTTTTCTGTATCATTTATCAGAACAAATAATGGGCATACAGGAAATGCTATTTTTTGTTTCTTTTTTCAGAATTTCTCAGTGTATTCCAAAAATATCCTGCTTATCTGGAATTCTTATTTCAAGTATTTCAATTGTTCCTGGAATAGAATAAAGTGCATGCCAAAAGATATCAGTGTAAACAATAACTGGACTGAATGGTACAATTAACCTGGTCACTGGATTTGCTCTATTTTTATTAAAATGCTTGTATGGGAAGTCATAAATAACCAATGACTTTGACTTTATTTATCAGAAGTTTAATGAAGACCTTTCCATGGCCAATCTCCTTCCTCTGCAATCAAGACCAATATGGCCATGAAATAACAATACCTTGCAGATATACACTGAAACAAGGAGAAAAAGAAACCTTTGTTTGTCATGTCAATGGAAACATTGATAACCTTGAGATGATTTGCCTTTGGTCTAAGTCTCACAAACACTATTACAGTAACTTTATCATCACTAAGTGACCTGACTTTTCTGTCTATATTAAATGGGGGCATACTACATACTGGGACCGCCTAAATAGTCTGCTTTTCAATGGAGTTATTTTTCCTAGACCTAGAGTTACATCTTTTATATATACTTTTTTTTTTTTTTAATAAGAGTGCCCAATTATTTTACTCCCAATTTTCTTCCCAATTTAGAATGTCCAATTATGTTCCCCACACATCTCAGGAGAACTGAAGGTTCATGACAAATGTGTGGTCCAGGGGTTAAAGAAAAGGGCTTGTAACCAGGAGGTCCCCGGTTCGAATTCCACCTCAGTCACTGACTCATTGTGTGACCCTGAGCAAGTCACTTAACCTCCTTGTGCTCCGTCTTTCGGGTGAGACGTAATTGTACGTGACTCTGCAGCTGATGCATAGTTCACACACCCTAGTCTCTCTTGGTTGCTTCTCTGACTAATGCCCTCCTTACCTGGTCACTGAGTTTTGGTGGATGGCGTTCTCTAGGCAGAGTCGCGGTTGTGCCATATTCTTTCCATTTTTTAATAATGGATTTAACGGTGCTCCAGGGGATGTTCAAAGTTTGGGATTTTTTTTTATAACCCACCCCTGATTTGTGCTTCTCCAGAACTTTATCCTGGATTTGTTTTGCTAGCTTCTTGGTCTTCATGATGCTGTTTGTTTAGATATGCTCTCTAACAAACTCTGGGGCCTTCCAGAAACAGGTGTATTTAATCTGAGATCATGTGACACTTTAATTGCACACAGGTGGACTCCATTCAACTAATTATGTGACTTCTGAAGGCAATTGGTTGCACCAGAGCTTATTTAGGGGTGCCACAGCAAAGGGGGTGAATACTTATGCAATCAAGACTTTTCAGTTTTTTATTTGTAAATAATTTTGAAAAATATGTAGATTTTTTTTCCCCACTTCGACATTATGGACTATTTTGTGTAGATCAGTGACAAAAAATCCCAATTAAATCCATTTTAATTCCAGGTTGTAACACTACAAAATGTGGAAAAGTCCAAGGGGGGTGAATACTTATGCAAGGCACTGTATACAGTAGACTCCTGTTAATCCGTGTTTCAGTAATTTGTGTTTTGATAATCCGTGTGGTTTAATACAGTACATTATCAAAAAATGTTAGTGCAGAAATCATCTGATCTATGCAGAAGCATGTATTCGCACACTTTATTAGTGCGGAAATCAGCGTATCTGGTCGGAAGCGGACAGTCATAATTGAATTGAATTCAATTAAATTGAGTACGCTATAGTGCAAGCCAACTGACAGTACTGTATTGTAGTTACTGTAGTTACCAGTGACAAGCGAGCAGAATGCAGATTTAAGACTCTCTTAACCTGGCAGTCTGAATATGAAGAGCAGTTACGACAATTCAAGACTTCCAGAGTAAGATCAGTGACTTTTTTAAACCAGCTCTTATGTACAGTATATATTTTGACCGTTGTTGGGACATTATAACATTATAATTTATTTCTATTATTGCTTTTATCACAGGGATTTCGGCTGATCTGTGTTTTCCACTAATTCAGACTCAAATTGGTCCCAATCTGCACAGATTAACAGGGGTCTACTGTACAAATGATGAATGTTGTGTACTAACTTAATCCAAGTACCATATGTCCAATGGAAAAAAGTTCTTCATAGTTCCATTTTAGAACTACTTCTCAATATTTGCATCCCTGTACAGAACAGCTTTGTAAATGTTATTGGTGATACCATGGTACTGTACTAACTAAAATACACTCTAGCATAAACTGTAATGGCAGAACAATTTGAACAAATAAATACGAGTGGTTTTGATACAGTCACCCACTAGTGGATTACTAGTGTGTATAAATTCATTCCAGTGTTTACCACTGATGAATCAAAATATGAAAATGCTTCCACTGTGGTGCCATTCAACTAATAAATCATACAATTAGTACATCATTCTATTGAAGATTATTAAGCAATGTCTATTATTGTCTCATTTCAATATTCACAAATAATTAAAAAAAAAATCATAGGTGCAGGATAATTAGAATATATTTAGTTTTTTGTCAGTTTTTTAGCTTCCCACCAAGTAGGACAGTGTGTTAACCCTTTTCTGTATAAGTGTATCTGTGAGAAGCTCGTAAAAAGGCTTCCCATTTTTGCTATCCCGGTGTAACAGCCTGACACAGCTTTCCCTCAGGAACTGACTACTGTGATTCACTTTCTCAGACGTGTGAAATGCTTTGTGTCGGCAACTTCCAGATCTGGTTCTCATAGATATATTTCCTTCCTCACAGAAAATAAATAAGTTCATTGCCCCACCACGACAACATGCACAAAAAATCATGCACAAAAAAATGAATCACTTGTCATCCTCCTGGTAATGAAAGAATCTCTCCGCTGGCAGAAATCCTACTTCAAAGGTTGGATTTTTAAAATCAAATATCTTACAGATTTCCAGCTTTATCTCAAACTTTTGAGTGGCTGGATAAGGGTGTCTGCTAAGAAATAAATAATAAGTACAGCAAGTATGCAAAAAGATCTATGCCAGTTGAAACAACATGTTAGTTGTGGCAAATTCTTTCAGTGTTTCTTTTTTCCCTTAGAAAATCGGCTCCAAATAGCTGGTGGCCAGTAATAAAGAAATGCTACTTCCTAATCAGTGCCTGCACTGAACTTGTATCACAGCAAGAGACTGCCTGATGACAAGTTTTTCCGAAACAGATAGTGGGAATTAGATAAGAGCCATGGTCTCAGGAAGCTGATGAGCGAGCTCAAGTTGGATGATAAATGTGTCCAGCACTGACTGCTTTGATGTGAACACGTTCACGTGTTCAATTTCTCCATGTAATGACAATCGACCCCAGCTGCAAAGGAGCTCAGATAAGTTAACTGGCGTATGGACAACACTGTAAAGAGAATTCAAACTTTAGTGGTCTGGAGAAGAGACATTATTCTGCTTTTTGTTCTACAGGGTGTTGTGTTTACAAAAGAATACTGTATATAATAATATAAGAACCTGAGTTGAGACATGGAGAGCTATAACCAAATGATCCTAAATGTATGATAAATAAAATAATAATAATATTGAGGTTTTTTTTTTTAATCAGACCATACCTCATCACTCATCTGTCACATATATTGTTTTTGTTTTATACTTAAGTGTGTCAAATAAATATATTCATATAAACAATGCTGCTCTGCTTATTATTGAATATTTCAGTGGTGCTGTTTGAGTTGCATATATGTGTACAGTACATGTCCTTTAGGGCTCATTGGACTGAACTTTTTGACCTTTGTTTTTCTTTAGGAGGAAAACCATCTGTGGATGCCTGCACCTCAACTACATGTATAGAGGTGAATGATTCTATTTAAACCATATTTATAATGAAAAAGCTGAGATACAAATTATGTGATGGTGGTTTGTTTGTATAGTTGGTATGAGAGCAGTATACTGTACAGTCCATGTTGTTTATTTGCCATCTGTTACACTGACATACTAATCGGCATTTGCCACCATTTGCACTATGCAGGGTCTGGTATTGGCCAACAAATGGTGATTTGATACCCAAGCGGCTCCATCTGAAATCCTTAACACAGAAACAGACACACTTATTTGACTCATACATTTTACACGAATACCAAAAAGTCAAAATGCGATTACAGGGGATTTTCTACAATAATCATGGTGTACAGTTTCAGTAAGGCAAGTACAATCATCTCTCAATTTACTGTCTGTCTTTACTGCTTCACAAATAGATTGGGTCTTTGTCAACCGGTGTACCCTTTTTTAGACTAAGCTATCGTTTGGTACCTTGGCATGTTACAAATCTACCCAGCTTTTCAGATTTTGCGAGAAATAACAATTGCCACAAACTGTTAATTTCCGCTCAGATATGACATAATCATTACAGCTCCCAGCATGTACATCGCCAATCAAACTATAGTGCCTTAGGGCAAATTGCTTGATTATCTCATGAGCATTCAGACATCTGTGATGGCTGATATAATGAGAAAGGGGAGGGAGATTAAGGGACTGAAATGTTGATATCCTGTGATAATTTAACTCAACATAACAGTTTGGACACCAAAGAAATAAAATAAAAAAGTGAAGGAAAGAAAACAGAAACCCAGATATATCATTTTATGTTTTTCTTTCTTTCTTTTCCATGTTTTCGTTGATCTGAAGAAAAAAAACTTGCTCTATGAATTAGGTTTAAGAGATTTTACTTCAACTCTATACTAATATAGGAGACCTCTGGCACGAATTCTCAGCTATACTAATTTAATACATTTTGGGGCTGCATGTTATTTACTTTGTAGTAGCTTCAGTATTTTTTATAACCTTGCTTATTAAACAACCAAACTATAAAGCACTATCATTTTTTGAGTCACCTGCAAATGGCAATAATTTCAAACATTGAATAAATGGTGTCAAATAAAAAAAAGCTAAATGAAGAGGTCTTTAAACTCCTTGTACTCTATGTTTATTTTTTCAAAGAAGCTTGCTAGGGTTACTTTCAGCAGATCTCAGTTGTTAATAAAGACTTGTTTGGTATGGCCTTCAGGTATAGTAGAAAGTTACGAGAGATTAAGTCACAAAAGGGAACTTCACTGCTTGTGAACATATGGTATGACTTCCAGACTTGGTCAATTTGCGTGGCTTATTAGCGTGAGAAGTTGTTACATCATGTCTTATTTTATTGGTGGACATGGTTATACAATACCTATTAAGAAAAAACTTTGCTGTCTAATAAATAAAGTATATACAGTACTTATCTGTGCATTGTTTTCATCTCACAGAAAGTAACTCATTATTATTTTCTTCTCACAGAAATTAACTAATTTTCATTTTTGGCACCATTTCCAATTTTTCTTGATTCTGTTCCATTCAATCAAATATGTCTCCAGGGTCCCATCAGAATAATCTCATCTGTGTTTCCTTATGAACCCTATATTGTAACAATCTCAAGGCCAATCAATGGTGCAAAAACTGGTTTTACCTTTTTAGAACAAAGGCCATTGTTTATTTGGTTTCTTAATGTCCTCTCAAGAACAGAGCAACATGTTATATTAACTATTTCCCTTTCTAATGCACTTTGAGGTAAATATTGAGAGTTTTTACATTGGTCCTTGTGACAGGCTGACCGGGGTAAGGAGACTCAGAGTCAGGATGTGCAGGGAAAATAAAATACTTTTAATTAAACAAAATACACAAAACAAAAGGCACGATGGCCAACCAAAAAGACAAACACAAAAACAGGCTTTAAACAAACTATATCAAGAAAACCACTCACTCTCTCACACATGTCTTCTCACAGTCACAAACACTCCCTTTTATACAGGTGCCTGGGCTAATTGGGCAATTCGCACCTCATTAGCCCAGGCACATTCCACACATTCCTCACACAAACTCACTGAACCACACCCCAAACTCACTCTAAACAATACAAAAAACACAAAACCACCACTCAATAGGCTGCACTCCATCACAGTCCTCAATATTGACTTTTTTCAATTACAGCTACCATTTATTTCTTTTTTGGAGGGGAAAGGGCTTACAAGCTGTAATTTCCATGGCAATGGGCGAACATATTTGAGGCTTTTATAGCAGAGCTGCTGTACACACTATTGCTATGTGATTACCAGGACTTTACATAAACTCTGACCTGATTTTACAAGCCTTATATGTTATAGGCTTTTCTGATGGATCATCCATCAAATACATTTTTTTTATTTTTATTTATAAGATCCAGTTAAATGTTAACAAGCTTATATTCAAATAAATGCAAAGAAGACTCTCTTTTTGTAATTGCTATTAGAGATCACACAACAATAAAACATTATTATTCAGGCTTATAATTTTAAATAATTAGTGGTTTTGTAATTTACTTCAGCAGAATAAATAAGCACTTACATCAGTCAACCAATCCCTGAATCATTGAACACTGACAGAAATGTCTGACAAATGAAAGGAAACCTTGGATGGGAATTCCAAAGTTGAGGGTCATAACAACTAAATGCACTAGCACCAGCTGCACGTCTAGTAATCCAGCAATGGCTGATTCCCACTATCACCAATGGTATGGTTGAAGCAGCTCCTTTTATTTTTGTTTTTTAATCACTCCTGTAAATTCAGTTACATAATAATCCAAATGTAACTACATTAGTACATTAGTACATGCTACCATACCTACAATAATAGTGTTGCCAACAATTTGTTTAATCAATTTTGATCAATGGTAGTCAAAAGCAAAAATGTCATAAACTTGTCTGCATGAAGCTATCATTTGAATAGCTGTACTACAAATTACCTACCCAACATTCTTCTGGTGTTTGCAGCTCTAAAATCCCAGGGATATGTTAACATTTGTTTGTGGTCTTTGCTTTAATTTGTGCCAGTTCGAGGTTATCATGAATTACAATACAAGGCAATCCAAGTTAACTGGGATAGAGAAATTGCAGTCGTCCTACGCAGAGCTAGAAAAAGTTTTTTATTTGCTGTATGGTGACTCATGGCTTCTTTTAAGATTGAGAGGTTTCACATCCCAGGAAATTGGTTTATTCTGGGTAGTATGTTGTATTGGGATCTGGTCAACGTTTTATTTATTAAAATAGTGAAAACTAATACCAAGCAATCTTCAAAAAAACATTTTTGGTTAATATCAGTGGCGGCTTGTGTATAAAGAGTGTTAGGGCACCGCCCTGCCACATTATATAATAATAATAATAATAATAATAATACTCACATTTATATAGCGCTTGTTCTTCACAAGTTCTCAAAGCACTCAAAATAAAATAGCAAAAAACTAAAACAAATAATCAAACATGTAAGAAAGCATAATTTTATATATATATATATATATATATATATATATATATATATATATATATATATAAGAAGGTGAAGCTGCAATTTTGACTGTCATCTGGGGCGCTGGATTCACCGCCCGAGCTCTAGGCTGCGGTAGTTACCTCGGAAACGATAACTGGCAGACAACTGTAGCCTTGCGCTTCCATTTGGCTCATTTGTACCAGTAGACAAGATGAATACAGTTGAACAGTCACTCGTGAAACCATTCTTGAGTTTTGAAGAGAAACTTCAGGTGAAAAGATTAGGACCTCATCAGCCTGATTTAATACTGGGGCAGTCCTCTAAAGACGGGTTACAATGGCCTGGTATGAAAAAGTGCTTTGGAAGCGCTTCTAGAAAGTCATTGTTCTGTTTACCCTGCTTGCTGTTTGGAAGTGAAGTGACTTGGATGCAAACAGGAGCGAATGGTTTTGTGGTGCTTTTGAATTGGCATTAAGTGGTCATGATGAAACAGAGTCATCTTTGAATCCAGGAGTGTTTCAGGGCCTAGTGGATTTTATATCCAATATAGTGCAATGGAGAAGCATGTGAAAACTGCAAAAGTGTTTAAAAATTCAGAATGAACTGCTCCACTGCATGCTAGATGTGACTAGGGCGTACATTGTCCATCAGCTGAGAAGCACCGAATATGTGGCTACACAAGCTGATGTGTCGACAAAGTGCACGCGCATCATGTTCATTGCTATGCCCAGCAGCTAAACCTAATCATGGAGCAAGCTGTATCTAAAATCTCACAAGTGAGAATTTTCTTTTGCGATTTGTCTGGCTTTCCTGCATTCTTTTTGCACTCTCCAAAAAGGACTAAGAACTGAGGTTCTGAATACCATAGTAGGCAGGAGGCTTCCGAGAGGGGCAGCAACATGCTGGAACTTCAATATTCAGACAGTTAATATTGTCTACGAGCACCAAGAGGATCTCCTTGAATGCTTTAAGACAATCAAAAGCTTGGGAGATTTTGAGTCCAATGCTATTCGTGAGGCCAGGGGATTTATTGGGATGCTGGAAAACAAGGAGTTCCTTTTCTTTCTTTTTCTTTTTCATGATATAATGTCTCATGTTGATGTGTTATACAGTCAACTCCATAAACAAGGCATTAAAAGTCAATGTTGAGAGAGCTACTACCGAGTTTTTCAGCAGTATCAACAAAGTGTGTGAATTCATTGAGGATCTGGGTTCAAAATTGCCAGCTGAGTCTCAGTTTCCCAGATCCTATATTGCAGTTTTTTTTCTAGAAATAAGCTTTGTGAGTGCTTCAGTACATTTTACTCCTCCACACCCAAACTGTGCCAATGCTGCATTATTACACAAGTTTTTACTGTCCTATGCATTAATGCATTCATTTAACATACATGCATAATGACAACTGTGATGAACGATGACTTAATTTACATGTTTGATTTTTCAAGATGTCATTGTCACGATAAGAAAAGAAAAAAGCAGGAGAAGACACATAAGGAAACAGGGCATTAAAATTGACAGAATATTCTACAATATTGGCATTAATCTACAACATGATTTATGTCTTTAATAAATGATGTATTAAAGACATTTTGAGAATACATGAAGACCAAAGGCCAGATGGTGAAACAAGGATAAACAAGAGAGATTTGCTACATATCGTACAGTAACAGTGGCAACAAAACATCCTGGCATGTTGTGATAGTGCACACCACCCTGGTCTTTGTCTTTCTATTTAGACATCGAAACCCCATAGTTCAGTCACCTGATTAATCACATGGTTTCCCTCTGTGTGTATCTAAAACTGTACATTCTAGTAACAAAAGCTGGATTTTACCCTCTAATAACATTGTGTAGGGGACTTGATATTATATGACACACACAGTATCCCATGACATACTTTCCACTGGTCAGTTCCTTCGGAAATCAATGGCTTGGAAAGTGCTAATGATTTAGGGTACCATGTAATTCAGTGCATCTGCATGCTGTCTATCTTATGACACATCACACTCCAGCTCATGGATTATTTATAGTTGTCTTTGCAATTGTGCTTCTACATTGCAGGTCTGTTGGAACCCTTTATGAAGCTGATTCATTTTAGAAACTTCAATTGGCTGTTATCTACAGGAATTGGCCTTTTGAAAAAGCTCTAGGGATATCTGGAATTATATGACAAGTGGGATCTCCTTGCCATTGACTTACATTAGGATTCCAAATCCATAGATCCTGTGATATGCAGGGCACTGTCCCATTTTGATAAACGGGAATCACAAAGGCTTACACTGACAGGATAGGATAGCAATCTGTCATGAATGACTTATTCGGTTGAGGTGAAACTCAGCAGAAGCAACACTTGCTGTAACCATTTTTAAAACTAAAACCATTTTTAACCCTAAAAACAGTAAAGTCCAAATCATATAACAGATACTGAGTTTTGCCTTTGTAAACCATGTTTTTTTATAATGCTTTACTATCTTTTCTTACACGTTTTACATAGGTTGCCACCTGTTATGTATGCCACAAAACTGTTCTTTATTTGATAGTAAAATGTAATGTTCTGCTTCCATATAATACAGACTTGGGTATGTTCCGTAATTTCCTTGGATGTATTTATTTTTTAATTGAGCTTTTAGTCCTTTTGACGGAGACAGATTCATTATTTTGATGAACGAAAACTAGTCACTCCTAGAAAAAAGAGACACGTAAGAAATATATTGAACAATGGTGTTCCTTATTTTAGAGCTCTTTTGTAGACAATTCTAGTTCTACCACGATTTCACTATGATTTTTACTTTGCTTTACACTTTTTATGCTTTTACAATGATTTACCAAAGTAAACTTCTATATGGCCAAGTTTTGCAAGCATTAAATAATGGCATTCTTTTATAATACTTTAGGTAGCCCTTGAAGAATAATGTTGCTGTCTCCCTGCGACTATTTTCCACAGCTATATGGTTTGCTTTTTTTATTGGGTCTTGAGTGTGACTCATGAGTGAAGCACATGTGGTGGTAGTTAAGTTTGAAAGCTACTGAGATGGTGTTTTATCAGAATGTGTACTCGGCAAGACAGGGAGAGTTTTAGAGTGGTAGCAGGTAAGCAAACACTGTGCAGGTGTGGCACAGATTGTGTTTGCTTGGGTATCATGGCTGTTTATATACTTAACAATATGTGATAATTACTGGGCACATTGACTTACCAAGGAGAAAGCAATCTGCTGAATGGATAACATCTGAGACAGATTATATAGTTATATCTATTACATTAAGAGGATTTTGATCTTCAGTTATTAATGTCCTGAATTTCAATTTAAAAAAAAGTCAGTTATGTGCCACTTTTGCTCGGACTGAATCTGAATGAGTCATTTGGCTCACCGTCAAGCTGCTGTCGCAATGTTCCCTTTATGACGTTTGTTTATTCAATCTGTATCATGTTGTGTTATTGCAGGATCACAGGATCTCTAATCTTAATATACGTAAATGGCAGAAAGATTCCACTAGTTACTTAATGAAGGGTAATGTGTGTTCAGTACATGTGCACCGATACACTGACATAGGACCTGTTTGTAAAATGCTTGGAGCCAGTGCCCTTGTCAGAAAAGGTGTTATCACAAACACTGTGCAAGACTGAATGATGAAGAGACAACCATGGCAGCCAATACCCTTGCCATGATGCTATACAGCAGAATTAAATCATGTGTTTGTGACTATTTCAAGAGCAATTCATTGACCCAATTCTAAGTAGCTATGTAATTATATTGGTCATGGACCACCTCATTCTCATTTAAACTGTGTATTACTCTGAGCAGTTAATGGAATGATGAACAAACAAATTGAGTAGTGACATCTGTGCAAGTAGTGTTTCCTCCTCTGGCAGTTTTGCCTCTTTCCATTGCAGGTGTGGATTTGTCAGTCACTCACTATATACGGTACTGTGAACTTATAATGATCACTCAAGGGGACCCAGTGCTCTGGTATACATATTATTTAACATAGAACTTGTAGAAGCATGGGCATTTATAATTACAGAAAACTAGTCCAGAATGCTCTTGTTAGATTATTCTAGTATTTCACTGTGTGTTGCATTTGTTGCTACACTTGACCTAATAGACATACATATGATAAGAACTGGAAAAAAAGAATTCCATAATCATAATTGTGTTAATATAATTCTGCTAGCACTGGAAACTGAAAACATCTCCAATGTGGCATATTTTAAGAGTCATGATGCCACCAAGTGGACAAAAATCTCATGACACATAGAATTCTGTACAAGTAACATTCTGAAAATTGCAAAAGCCTATCAAATACTGATTTATGAAAGCAAAAATATAAGAAAACATTAATTCCTTAATCTGGGAGCAATACTGTAAAAACATTTAAGGCTATCTGTCTTTTTTTTCTCCATACTCTACATGTGTGAACATTTTATGTGTTTCTAAGTTTTAGTACATGCATGTTTTCGTGTGCTTCCACATGCATGCCGTTAAACCAACAGCACTTATAAAATACAAAATACAGTTCCACATTTATTGTGCACATAATGTATTTGATTGCTTTGCTGGTATATGAAAATATGTTGAGTGGTGTAGTTCTGATACAGATTCTGAGCTCTGCAGTTGAGATATGGTTATACGTTATTTACACGGTTGGGCCTGATTCTTTTGTACAGAGGCTGGGACTCCCACTTGGGGAGTATGTAATCACCAGTTCATGTCCAGTCAGCCTGTTACAGTGCTCTTTGTGCTCACCTAGCCTTATTACACTTAATTTTCACTTATGGTTTCCAGATGAAGCTGTAGAAACAACAAAGAATCATGCATTTGGAAGATTAATCTCAGGCTTAGATCCAACTGGTCAGATAAAAAAAACACATTTTAACACAAACCATTACAGCATTGCATACATGTTAACCTTAGCTTACTCAGCATGGAATGTTGTGCCCAGTCCAACTAGCTTTCCCCCATTATTTAACACTTTTTCAAAATCCTTCCAATCAGATATTAAAATTAATCCGTTCATAATTTTTATGTGGAATGGAAAAGTAATCATTAAGTTGTTCTCCAAAAGCATAGCTAGAACAGTCCCAGGGGAAACGGCTGTTGAGGAAGTTAAATTCAGATGTAAGCTCTTCCACAGGCACAGCATCATTTACAATAGCCAGAGAGGAAACCTGTAAGTTTGTTACTAGAAACTGTAAGTGTAATCAAAACAGTGCCAAGATACAGAGGAAAGGACCATCAATTTCATGCTTCCTATTTTGCTAGTCAATATAGCCATATACAACAATAACAAGGAACAAAACACGCAAGTTGAAGTTTTGGTCTAGACTCATAAATCCTGGGAAATAGGGTAATATGTCCTGGTTATTCACAGTTTTTAGATGAATTATATCTGTGAGAAGCTGTATCAAAATGGCAAACATACTGTTAGATGTATCCCTTATAAATGTTTATTTCCATAGTAACATATAGTAAAGTACAGCGAAGCGTAGCTAAATCAAAGTGAAAGCATGGTAAGGACAGTCAATCACAAACATGCATAGCAAAAAAAAAAAAAGTACTTGGCATATTTTCTATAGTGATCTTCTATAGTAAACTTCTATATTAAAGATATATTGTTTATGTAAAAAAAAAAAAAAAAAAACTAACAAGGTGTCACAAAGACGGCCGGAGTGGGTGGCGTCAGACCAGAGCCAGGAAATAAACAACAGAGACTTGGGGTTTTGGTGAGGCTGAGCGCGTGATCGCGCTCAGCATTTAATAATTAACAGACAGAACAGAAAATAAAAGGTTTTAAACACAAAACAGGACACGGCACTTGCGCCAAAATAAATAGACAAACAAAACGTACTAAACACTTAACAAACGGTGCACGGAGAGACAAACAAACACGGTGAGTACAAACACTTCTAGATTTCACTTTACTACTTTCCTCCTTCTCCTCACCCGTTCTCCACTCTCGAACACCCAACCCTGACTGAATGAAACGTGCATCTATATATACTGTTGTGCTGGGATTCAATTACTAATTAATTATTCACTTGAATCCCAGCACGTGAATTAATTCTGTGCAACCCCGTGCTCACATATTACATTTAACCAGCACGTGAAGTGATTTGTGCTCTCCTCGTGCCTAAATACAAATCTACACTTTTTAAATACACGTGAAACACAGACCCGTTTATATCCCGTGTACCAATGACTATACACCAACATTAACACACGCAACATACAACACATAATATGCACACAGGGGCGGGGCGCATTGCCACACAAGGGAAAACAAGAAAGAAAATATCACCCTAAACAACAAGACATTATATTTCAATATATTAGAAAATAAAAATAATCATTAAAAAAATGCTCAACTGTATTGTTGAATATCTACAAATCTTTTTTTTCCTTCCTTTCTTACTCTTACATAACACTTGTGCATCAACAAAATTATAATGGACAACTATTTTTTTTCCAACTTAAATGATTTTTAACTACATGGTAGCATCTTCCTCAGAATGTGCTAATTGCCTGTTTATGGTAGTGGGCTGGTCTGTTTTTTTTTTTTTTTTGGTGTTTTTGAAGGTAAGGTTCATAGCTTTCTTTAACTAGTTTCAATCTCACAATATTCATTTCAGCAGATATGTCAAATATTTGCAGTATATTCCTGGGAACTGAAAAAAACAAAACATATTATGGCCAGAATTGATAACTTTTTATGTAATATTAGGTAATTATTGTATGTTTCAGTTTTCTAAAAATATGTTTGTGGTAGGCTGTTGGGCCACTAATCTTTAAAATAATGAACTGTGAACTATGACATGTTTTGTATGATTCTTTGATGTGGCAGTGAGGATGTGTAACTATAAGCACCCCCTGATAAATATCTCTCCATACACATTCTAATGGTGGTGAAAGTTTAAATCAATTTGTTAGACTATGATAACTTTATATAGCTATGGCCAAAAGTTTTGCATCACCTGTAGAATTAACGCATTTTGCTTCATAAAGTTGAATGAAACCTGCTGAATGTTAGGTTAACATGAATTACATACCACTTGTAGTTTTCAATATACAGAAAACTGACAAAAATATTAAAATTTGATATTTTGAAATAAATGTAACATGAAATACTGTACTACTATTATTAATTAATTAGTATTATTATTTAGTCATTTAGCAGACGCTTTTATTCACAGAGACTAGGGGGTGAACTATGCATCAACAACTGCTGCAGAGTCACTTACAATAGGACCTCTGTTTTACATCTCATCCGAAGAACGGAGCCCAAGGAGGTTAAGTGACTTGCTCAGGGTCACACACAGTGAGTCAGTGGCTGAGCGGGTATTAGAATCAGGGACCTTTTCTTTAACCACTGGACCACCAGCCTCCTTTATGGCTTCCAGGTAGACTTTTGCTATATCATTTGATTACATGATGATAATTAAAGATATATATATATATATATATATATTTTTTATTATGTCTCAATTCTAAAATTCTAGGTGATGCAAAACTTTTGGTCATAGCTGTAGTTCCAGGCCTCTGAACAGGGTACATTATGATTCTAGCCAAAAAATATTTGTTGAAAACAGCACCCAACATTTAATGCACGATTGTTTCTAATTTAGCATTGAGGAGCAACTTAATGGAAAAATCATTCTATGCACCTGTGGATTAGGAACTAACCCTTTTAATCAGTAAAGATTTATTTCAGATGTACATTATGATGACATGTGATGTTCACGTTTCATGGTTTACAAAAAATAAAATTTTCTTAGAAAACCTGCCTTGTCACTAGTATACAACCATTCATTTTTATTATGGGAGTGTGACAATGATGACAGAAGTTGAGACTCAGAGACAGTTTGAAAGTTCAAAATAAAGTTTTTAATTCACAAAAATACAAAATAAACAGGCACGAGGGCCAAACAAAAAGGTTTCAAAACACAAAATACACACAAAACAAAACTTACAATATAAGGCTTCCAGGCTGGGCGTTGCCTTCACTGGTTTACCAAAAACTAACAAAACACAGCACACACAAACACACTCTTTCTTTCTTTCTTTCTTTCTTTCTTTCTTTCTTTCTTTCTTTCTTTCTTTCTTTCTTTCTTTCTTTCTTTCTTTCTTTCTTTCTTTCTTTCTTTCTTTCTTTCTTTCTTTCTAGAACTCTCCCCCTGTGGGAGGCTGAGGCCTCCTTTTATGCCAGGTGGCTGGATGGTAATTGAATAATTAATTGGTTGATTGCTCCCACCTGACGCAATCAACCTGGGCAGGGAGGAGAATTTAACTCCATCCCTGCCAGTATTTCCAAAGGCAGAGCCCTGCTCTGCCACAGGGAGATTTGAAAATGCATTCTAATTTATTATTTTTAAATAGTGTAAATAAACAGCAAATACTTTTAACTTTACCTAAATATGTTGCCCTACTTATCTACTAAGATTAGCCATCTCCCATAGATGTCATGTGTGAAATGAACACATGAGGCTGTATAAATCACTGTTAGACTAATTGTAACAGATTATCATATGTTGATGACTATTCCTGCTAAAATAGTTCACTAACCCTCTTATGAGATTATGTTGAAGACATTTTGTAATGAGATGGAAATAAGACACCTATTGCATTGCAGTTTCACCCATTCCAGGTTTTACTATGAGCTTGATTAGCTCCAGTGTATAGATAACAAGCTCAGGTGTGTCTTATTAAAGTCATAGCAAAACCAGGATGGGATCAAACCTCTATGCAATGGGAGAATTATTTCCATCCCTGGATTTATGACTTCCTACAACTGTCCACTGCGGCTGCTTGTGCAGTGGTGGTGTGCACTTCACAATACGTCTTAACATTGACACTATCAAGCAACTAAAAATAATTAATAGTGTCACATGCAGTTATTTCCAAGATCTCTGATACACTTTTATTACTTCAAAAAGTTTAGTATTCTCATTAAAAATGTGGATCCTTATGCAGTGATTAAGGTACTCAGTCAAACCACTTCATCCTGTGCATTGTTATTCCAACATTTAACCTATAGATAAATGTAGCACAAGATATAAGAAGCCTCCCTATTTTTGTGCACTAATCAGGAAACTCAGCCAGACAATGAAAAGGTACATTAGCCTGTAAATAAGAGATTGAAAATGTTTAAAATAACAATACAGTCTCTGTTTATCAGTTTTGTACTGAAACCCTGATTATCATGGTTTACCTTGGTGGTTGACCTCTTCTGTACTGCAGCATTTTTGTTTAGGGCTCAAGGTTGGCCTTCCAGCCATGGTCGACTACCAGACAGTCATGCCCTTTAATCACAGTTATATTGCTTATGTAATATATAACCATTCACTGACCATATCATTGCTAAATCCCAGGGGGCGGGGCAAAGCCCTGCCAAAAATGTATTGTTTATTTTAAGAACAGGGTACCCCTCCGCCCCTGTGCAATGTATTATTTTGTATTTGTTTTGTTGTTATTATTATTATTATTATTATTATTATTATTATTATTATTATTATTATTATTATTATTATTATTGTTGTTGTTTATTTATTTATAAATATTGCGTCTGTTTTGTTATTGTTTTGTATTGTTTCGCAGTGTGGATGGGAAGCCCCATCCACATTAAAAACCTTGTGGAGAAGGTGACCATCTCCCGAGTTAATTAATTGTTTAATTGATGCTAATCGGGAGATGGTCACCTCTCTGCACTCGGTGTGGGTGTTCGAGAGGAGGAACGAGAGAGAGAGAGAGAGAGAGAGAGAGAGAGAGAGAGAGAGAGAGACTTAAAAACCCTATAGGAACAGTGAAGGTGATTGCCCAGCCTGACCTGTAGTGAGCAGTGTGTTTTTGTTAAAATATTTTCTTTTCTTTTTGTTTAAATAAACAGTGCCGCAGCGCCTTTGCACCACAGTACTTGCTTCTTTGTTTTTGTTCCTGCTGCTGGCCTGAAGTCACCTCTACAGCCATCCCTGTCACACGGTCAATTAAACTTTTTCCACATTCATCACAGACATTGCCCCAAGCCCTCTTACCACTTTAAATAAAGGCTAGTCGTCCATGTAAACAAGATGTTACTCTACATTTCATCTAAGAGGAATTATCTAGGATAAAAAACCAACTTAAGGTAACTGTAAATGAGAAACTTGACAAGTAGCTATTGTTGGTAAACTGTCAGATCCCATGTTTACGTAGTTCTATAACATTAGCAAGATTACAGCATTAGCAAGCAATGTGTCATGATTAAAGGTTGATTGAAAGGTAGAACAATAAATACATAGCAGTTTTGAATGAAGTTGCAGGTGATTATTGATTCCAACATCTCACCCTGTATATTATTTCAGGATTGTCTGCTTGTATTTAGTTTCAGGTGCCTGTGCAGAGCCAGTCTGGAGTCCCTGGATTAGTTTCACAGGATTCCATTTTTTTTACATGCTGTGTTGGCTTTGCTGGTTGGTGTACTGCTGTTTTGCATAGTAACTGCAATTGGAATCTTTGTGACGTATTTCAGGCAAAATAAGGTATACCTTCTACTTTACAAAGAAAGCTTTGTTATGATTTATTTTCCGTTGGTAAAAGCATTTAAGTATTTAATTGATTTGCTATTACTCATTTACATGTATATTTACAGTCAATAGCTATGCAAAAGGGGTGCTTATGTGTATCCACCATTAGATTGCCAATGCAATGTTTGTGCTTTATGTATGTTGTGTATGTTTATTAAGTCTTATACTGGACATTTCCTGCACCAACCCTTATAAAAAAAGAAGATACTATAATAAAAGCTTAGACAAGTGTAATAAAGCATTGTAAATTCATGGTAATGCAACGAGAGTTATGATAAAGCATATTTAAACATGACAAACCATGGTAAACACATAGTATAACCATGGAAAAATAATTGGTGTGGTAAATTATAATACTGTTAAAATATTGGTTATAGAGTTGCATAATAATTACATGCATCTGTTTGCTGACATGTAACTCAATATACAAAAAAGGTCACTTATTCTCCTAAATGATAAACTCCCAGTTGTAACAAAACCTGTTCGAACTAACACATGATGTGAAAAAAAAAAGTCAATTGGTCTTATCCAAATTGTTGTGATGATTAATGCTAGAAAGTAGTAAAGAAAGAAAAAAAAACAGACATTTGCTGAAGTAGTAATGGTATCTTTGTGTTCCATTGCCGACACTGTTTTTTCTTTTCAAACTCCTTTTCCCCTTCTCCCTGTGCCAAATCAGTATCGCACCAGGTAGCAGGGGGGACAAGACATACATGCATTATGAACTGATTTTTTATTTTGTCTTTAAGATTTGGAAGAAGCTGTCGGTAGAAGAGACTACATATGCACATATTAACCACCATGCTCTGCAATGTATGCCAGTAGGTAATGATTGGAATCCTCAAAACCAGGATGTCTTATCCAGCAACAGCAGAACATCTACTAGGGCAGCCTCTCTCAAACTTACAGGAGGTCAAATTCAGGAAGGTTTATCTGAAAACTGTGAAGGACCCGAAAAAGGAGCAGAAAATCAGTCACATAGTTGCTCTCATTCTTCTGGCTTTACTTTAAAAAAATTGACTCCTGGAGTAGAGTGGACCTTTCTTCAAAAGAAGGAAAATGGTCTCATTATGTAGATATGAAGACATGCAAAGCTCTTGAAGATGTTCAACAGGGGGACGGACGGTTTTGATGGTGAATGTGTTTATGCTATCCCATGTTACTTCTCCTGCACCTGCTGCAAATGTTCTAGTGCATGCTCGTGTTTAACTAGTTCAACAGCCTCAACACTGAAAAAGTCAAAGCATTCTCGAGTCCTTTCGGATAACTACAGTGACCAGGTTAACAAGGCAACTCAGGAGTCTGAAAAACTCAAAAAACTGACCAACTACATTCCCAACATACAAAGATTGTGACGCATATGTTGCTTCTCTACCAAAGGCAGAGTCAAAAGACATCGGTTCACAGTCACTGAATGCAGATGAAAGCTCTGGCGAAGTAAAGAGAAGATACGCAGGTAACTGTGATGCAGAGCAAGACCAACTTGCATTAGCAAAGAAACCCTCATCAAAACAGAAGAGTAACCAGAGGGTAACTGAGAAAATCCCAAATAAGTAAAGTTTGTTTATTTAATAGCTGAATGCCTTTCAGCACATCTATTTTTCAGAACTGTGTCCTTTTTTTATATAGTTTAAAATTAACTTGGTTGTAAACTTGTAAGCTTTGAAAAATGATGTAGTGCTGATATATTTAGTAGTTGGAGGTAGTTCAAGCTGGAGGCCTAGCACTAATGGGAAGCAGCACATGGAGCACAATGTTGCTGTAGGGACTGAACTGAATAAAATACTGAACCAACATTGACATGGTAATATTACTGTTAATGCCAGTACCATTATTTACTTAATTAATTGTATTAGACATTTTACAAAAAAACAATGTTGTAGCAGCCAAGGAACATAAGGTTATCATGAAACTTGTTTTGATATGTTTTGATATGGCTAAAAGTAGTGACTTTACTGAGGAACTTTGTAGTTCACTTTTACATGCCTGTACACTAGCAATAATTTGTACCTGTTCTCACAATGTGTTATAACAACTAAATACTCAAATATGCTCCGTGAGAATGTAAATTATTACAATTAATTGTTTTTGTATTCTTATACATTCAGTAGTGAATTATATTTGAGTTGCATAATTACAATTGAATTACATTTATTAATGTTACATTTTTTATGTTTTATGAAACATAATAATGTTTTAATACACTTGGAGATTTTATTTATTTATTTATTTTTTACATTATAAAAAATATCAGGCCTAGGCTTGTACTCATGAAAACCTAAAGATCTAAATACTGGGGCACATTTTCAAAGTAATTTCCTTTAACATGTTTTTACCGGCAGGTTTTAAATCAAAACGATTAAAATATGTTTATTTCACAACAAGAAAAGCTACCTTCCCTCACTTATACAATCAAGCACCAATCAATTGCACTGAGTAAGCATTGTGCAGACAAGTGCAAATGAGAGAAAACTTTGTTTTGTGTTGTGTAAGCAATATGATTTAGTTTGTTTAATTAATAACTTATCTGCATAGCCCTACCATGTTCACATTCAGAGTAAAACTTTAGAACACCCTAAAAGATCAAATACATTTACAGGTTTTTTTTTCCCAGCTGTAAGTCACATGAACTAATCCAGCAGTATAATGTGTGGCTGAACCATGAGCCGTTAAGGGGCCAGATCCAGAGCTGTAGGCTCGATGGGTTAGGGCGCCACAACGTCCCCTATGCCTGGCTGAACAGGTCGTGGTGCGTGGGCAGTTGCCAAGCCTGGTGGTGCAATAGCTACACCAGCGTGGAGAACCACGTTCTCCTGGGCCAGTACGGGGCCACTAAAAGCACCCTGGCTCATTCCTGTCTGATTTTTTCTGGGCACATCGGAAGCAATGCTACCGGTTGAAAGGCTTAAAGGAGAGTCCTCAGTCACTCGTGTGCAATGGCATCGACTCCCAGCGGACACCCGTTCCCCAGAATGGAGAACCAGAGGGGACAATGAGCTGATTCCAGGGAGGCAAAGAGGTCGACCTCTGCTCTCCCAAACCTGTCCCAAATCAGGCTCATCACCTCGGGGTGGAGCCAACACTTCCACTCTGAGCCGCACAGGACTCCTCTTGATAGGTCTGCGGCGTGGTTTTCTGCTCCTGGAAGATGTATCGCTGTCAGGGAGAGCAGGTGCTTGTGAGCTCACAATAAGATTTTGTGGGCTATCCGATGGAGACGTGGCAAGCACAGGCTGCCCTGGTGGTTGATGTAAGCCACCACGGTTGTGTTGTACATCCTGATCAACATGTGTCTCCCCTGCACCTCCTGGAAGAAACTCTGCAAGGAAAGGAAAACTGCCTGCAGCTCCAGGACGTTTATGTGAAACCCCACGCAAGAGGGCTGTCAAACACCTTGTGCTCCCCGCCCGTTCCACACGGCGCCCCATCCTGAGCCATCCATGGTGATTGCCTCTCGCCTGGTGATACTGCCCAACGCCACACCTAGATACAGATGAGCTGGCTGTTTTCACCATGAGAGGGCCTCCATGAAGTGTCATGATTCACCCTGTGATTGAACCACGCTTGGAGAGGGCGCGTGTGGAGAAGACCCAATGGAAGGGTCCGGGATGCTGCTGCCATTAGGCCCAGAAGCCTCTGGAAGGTGATGATCTCCCATGACACGCTGGGCTGAAACAGCCTCAGGCACGCGTGGTGCCTCTGGATTCTGTCCTCTGACAGAGTGGTGATCATGCTGCTTGAGTTCAAGCAGGTTCCCAGGTAGATGGGATCCTGGGACGGTACCAGCTGGCTTTTTGACAGGTTCACCATCAGGCCAAGCCTGTCGAGGTGAGCAGTCACCAGTTCTGTGTGTGCTACTGCCTGCTCTGGAGACTCAGCACATATGAGCCAGTCATCCAGGTAGTTGAGTACTCTGATGCTTTATAGCCTCAGAGGGGCCAGGATCGCCTCCATGCACTTCGAAAAGGTGTGAGGGGCTAGAGAAAGGTCGAAAGGCAGAATACAGAACTTGTAAGCAGTCCCTTGAAAGGAGAAGCGCAGATATTTCCTATGGCCGGGTCTAATCGGGTCATGAAAGTAGGCATCTTTCAGGTCCTGTACTGAACCAGTCACCCAGTCTGACAGACCGCAAGAGCTGTTTCATTGTGAGTATCTTTAACTTCCTGAGCTGTCTGAGGTCGAGAATGGGCCATAGGCTGCTGTCCCTTTTCGGCACCAGGAAGTACCTGGAATAAAAACCTGACTCCAGGGTAGCCCTTCTTTATAACAGGGTCTTCACCTCTTGGAACACCACCAGGGCATCTTGAGGGTTGGAGACAGAAGTTGTAACCACTTCCGAAAAGGGGGGAGGGCCCTGTTTGAACTGGAGCTAGTAGCCGAGCTGTACTGGAACACCCAGATGTCTGTGGTGCTTTATCGCCAATAATCCAGTTGGCTCCTTTAATAAGACACCTGGACCTGGCGGCAAACCCCTAGGGCTGCTGCTGAGCCGCTGATGGCTTTGCCGTTGCTTTTTGAGCATAAAGTGGTCGGTGGTATTGCCAGCAGTGCCCCCTCTGGCCGCCCCTATGGTGGGAAGCCCCCTGACCTACAGGCACTGTCGGCCGCTGAGTCTGAGGGTGCTGAGCCTGAGGATGCCAAGGCGCCTTTTGCTTCCTGGCTTGAGGAGCCTTTTTGGGCAGCAAGTGAACCAGCTCTTTGGTGGATTCGCATGCCTTCTGGGAGCTCAGCAAAAGTTTGTCCACCGCTGGACTGAACATATGGCCTGGTGTGACAGGGGCATCCAAAAGGGAGGCCTTGTCCCCATCAGGCACTCATGCCTGGGAGAGCCAAAGCTGCCGTCGAGCAGCTATCAGTGCTGTGAGGCCTCGGCCAAGAGACTGTCCATTATATTTGGTCAGCTGCAGCAGATGGTCAGTGACCAGGTTCAGTTCCTCTAGCGTCCGCAGGGGGGGCCTGTGATTCACTGACAAGCTCTGTATAAGAGTCAGCTGGTAAGCCACCAGGATGCTCGTGTAGTTACCCAACCGAGTAGCTAGAGCTTCTGCCATATAGGCCTTTTTTAACATCACCTCTGTGACCTAGCACTGTTTGTTAGGGCACGGCACATATTTGGAAAGGACCACCAGATGTGTGTCTTGCACAAGGGAGGCAATGGATGCTGCGACAGGAGGAAAGTGGCCAAACCCCAACTCTTCCATGTCGTGGACCCGATATAACAAGTCAGAAGCCCTGGGGACGGCCGGGGATGGCACGGGGTGTGCCCAACTTGATTGGACCTCATGCAGAAAGTCTGGGTGGACAGGGGGCATTGAGGTCCTTCTAGAGGGAGCTAAGGGCCTGTCAAAAATCCTAACCCTAACCCTCAGGCCATGGCACTTCCAGTGTTGTGGTGGCTCTTTTCAATAAAGCCGTGAGCTCTGCGGAGAAGGGGAGAGGCGCTAGTGGCTCGTCCTTCTCCAGCTCTTCCAATTGAGATTCCTCTAGCTTCTCGGGAGTTCCCAAGGCAGCGAGGGACATGGAGTCATCCTGCACCCACTCTTGCGCGGCAACAACCGCTTGCAACACAGGGAGAGCAGGGGCGGTTTGTGCCAGGTGTGCCTCAGCCAGTGCCTTCAAGATCTGGCTCTGGGCTGAGATGGCTTCCCACATGCGATCCATCTGGGTCTTAATGGCCGGGTCGCTCGGGGAATGGCAGCAGCTAGCTTTCCTATGCCTCAGGGGGGAGGGGAAAGATGAGGTCGATGTCTCTGTGCTGTCATTATTCGACTGGAGCACGATCCGCTGGCGGCGGTGCTGCACGTTGTAGTGAGGGAGACATATCCCTCTGAGAGGAGGTCGAGGGGGCAGGTTCTGCAAAACGCTTGTGCCTGCACTCGACCGAATGCCTGGCGAGCACTGCACAGACCTCACAAAAGGAGTGATCCTGGAATGCCTGTTGAGCATGCTCAGCACCAAGACACCACACACATTGATTGTGCTTATCCTCTGAAGGGATAGGCTTTTTGCAAGTCAAGCAAGAATGGAACCCAGGCATCGTTGCTGCAAGACTGCAGTAATGCGCACGCGTGGTGTCACGGTACGGTGCACAGTATTGAATACGGTATGATATATGGTGCGATACGGTATGGTATGCATGGTACAGTGTACTACGGTGCATGGTGCAACACGGTGTGGGAGCACAGTACGGTATGCACGGTATGGTACGTTCCACGGGGCACGGTACAGTATTGTATGGTACAGTGTACGAGAGCACTGTACAGTACACTATGATGCATGGTGCGGTACGGTGCGGTATGGTGCATGGTGCAGTTTGGTGCATTGAGGCACGGTACGGTGCATGGTTGGTACTGGCAGAGCCTAAGCAAACTGTGCGTGACCAAGACAGCAACACAAGGATGCAATGCAAGAACCTGAGAGCGCCTGCTTACAGCTCTCTCCCACTGACAAGCCTTCACAAAGCGGTGCTGAAGCTGCCCGGTATTGTGGCATAGGCAGCAGAGCAAAGCTCTCTGAACTGCTGGGCAGCAGCCCACAAGTTACTCTGTGCAGTTCGAGAGCTAACACAGTGCCCGTCCAGGAGCACTGGCTTGCAAGCAAGTCTGAGCCCACACTTCTGCAACTGCTAAAGCAGTGAGCCGCGCGCACAGCTCCTGGAATAAAAAAGGCACAAATAGACAAATATTTAAACCATTTTTGGCTTCAGCGGTTTCTCCCAAGGAGAAAAAAAACAAGCAGAAATAAAAAAAGACAGGCTCATCTGACTGCTTCTGGTCGAAGATAGCGAATTTTCACTCTCTTGAGTCACTCTGTAGCTGAAATAGAAAATGGCGCTGAGCGCTTTCCTGCACGCAGTTTTGTCTCCTGTGGGGACGGAGACAGGCGTGCTGACGTTGCGGGCGTAAGATGCAGCTTTGGTAGAAGTGTTCAGTTGAATTGGGTGTAATAGGTTAACCCATTGTGTAATGGAATACATTTCATACTTAAAAGGGAACTTGAAGTTCTTCATCTGCCTGATCATTTTGTAGCACTTGAGACTGTTATCCCTGTGAACTGAAAAGGTAAAACGTATTAAACTAAGTCAAGCAGACAAGTGCCCAGTGGACACCATTGTGAACAAGGGTTTTTAATTATTACAGACTTGGAAAAAGACACCTTCTACTGCAAACATTGTAGCAGTGATAGAATAGCTGTGACTGAATATCAAATAACACCACACAATAATTGTAGGTGAAATAAAAGCCTAAAAATATCATGGTATTAAGTTAACAAAGTGCACAGTGGGGCTTATAAAATACTTGCTTTCATACCCACAGTAAAAGCAATTAATACAAGTGTATTTAAGTTTTAATCAAAGTTTATTTCTGTTTTAATCAGTGTATTTTATTGTGACATAAACCTGCAAACCTGCATTATAAGTGATTAATTAGTGTCAGTTATCCAATATAAGGAAAACAAAGCATATATGGGGCCATTACACATGTTAATGTCACAAGATACAATAAAAACTGACACAATGAATACAGTGATATACATCACAAAGGATAATATATAGTTCTAACTGTGCTTTAGGAAAACCAGATAAATTTAACATATCTGAAAAAAAGTTACATTATATTAAATAGAATGTAACATAATTATACAGTGCTCCCCCTTTATAATGCTGTAGTTGGGAGCCATAAAAGAGACTGTGCTATTTGTGTTCTGCCTTATAATGAAAATACTAGTGCTAGTGTAATGGCATTATGGGAGCCATGACTGTACCACCTTATAACCTGTTCTGCAGTATTAGGACTGAAGTCATTGTATTTTTATCTTACACTTAATTGTACTGTAATTCTTGATATGTATTTTTTGTATACAACTGTAAGTCGCCCTGGGTAAGGGCGTCTGCTAAGAAATAAATAATAATAATAATAATAATAATAATAATAATAATAAAGGGCCACTTTATAAAGGGGAAGCACTGTATTTTCATTAATTTAAGTGGCATACATGTTTACATTCTAATAAAAAAAACTAGAAAGTAAAATGGACCTTATTTTCTGAAGTTGCAGAGGTAAACAGTATAGTTTTGCTATGTGGTGATGCAGTGTATCACACAATTAAACTGTCTGGATGTGTTCAGCGGTAAAAATCAAAAGTAAAGGCCTTACAGCAGTGTAATATTTTCATTTTGATTGTAAACTAGTTTACAGAAACAGATACAGCTTTGTAAATAGTCAACTTAAAATATTTTAAGATTTCTGTGTAATAAAAAGGACAAGAATGTGACACGAATGCAGTTATTCTTACAATTAAATATCAGTTTAGAATTCAAGGTTTACTTAAGAAATAAACAAAAAAGAAACGTCTCCCATTCCTTACAACGCAGTGTCATAATATTTGGTCACATATTTTTTATTTGGATTCATACTCATTGTACTTAACATATACCATAAAGAACACATTACCACAGGAATAATAAACAGAAAAAAAATCCACAGCTAAATAATTATTATAATAAGATGAACTCCCTGCATTGTTCCCCAAAATACAGATCGTGCGAAGGCCAATGGTTGAATTGCTACCAATGATTAATACATGCAGTCCATCTTAATGCTGTTACATTATTATAATTCTACAATCAAACAGAACACGTTTACGGAACGTAGTTAAAACACAGATGCTGCACATTTTACACACACTTATTATAATAACTTTTCTTATGAAGAGTATGATGTATGTTTAGAAATTCAGAGTCTGCGACATCATTTTCCACCATTCCATTAACTCTTCCTTTTCCTCTTCTTTTCGCTCAGTCAGAGATTCCAACTCGAAATCCACCTAATGGAACAAAGGAAAACATCTTCCTGAGTGCCATTCAGGTTAATTCCCGCGTCTGCCGGGTAACCTAGCTTCTGTCACTGTAGAATTATCATGAATTATAGCCAGTTTCAACTGAACACAATTCTGGGTTTTATCAATTTTTACACAGAATCTGTCCCAAATGTGAAAACGCTGATCTATGTAAAGAAAAGTTTATATTTTGTAGATATTTTTGTATGTAACAAATTACTTTTACAGCAATAGAAAGCTGTATATTTAACATACAGTAATGTAGTACCAATAAAGGTAAAGTTCATCAACTTTACATCCACAGTTGATAATAGCATAGTATACACATACTTACTATAATAAAATATTATGACATTATTATTATGTTAGTTGGCTCAATAGTATGTGCAAATGAAAATGGTTGGGTAATTTGAATGGGGATAATTTCAATAGATGCAAATACAAACCGGCAAGAAGTAAGGCAGACAGAGACAGGTGAACAGAAACTGTTAATTATTCTTTTAAACTTCACTTAAAAAGTGACACCAGGCATTCAATCGAATAACAAGGAAGTAGTTCACTGCAAAGAGGTAGAGATGCATGTAATAGCATAGCATAGCTATCGACTACCTATAGAGTTGAATAAAAATCTCTTAACGCGAATTCATTGAGCAAGATTTGTTTTAAAAAAAACAAAACATGAAAAAGAAAAACTATTGGTTCCACGAATTTGTTCAGATACGGGGCTTAACATCAGCTTGCTGCAAGACTTACATAATGAAGCCCCAGAAAGTCCCAGGTGGATATACTGAGAAATGTGTTGAACTCGTATGGACTACCGGTATACTAGATCCCCAATAACAACAACTATATATGATGTTATCATCATCATCATCATCATCATCATCATCATCATCATCATCATTATTATTATTATTATTATTATTATTATAAGAATAATATCCAGTGGAAAATGTGGGCGAGTAGGGTAGCCTATTGTAAATGTACTACCAATATTTTTAAAAGGTACTGTACAAAACATGCTGACTGGCACTTTTATATCATTAACCTAAAGTGCTGGTATTTTAGCTGAATTCGTAGACTACCATAATAATCAGATTTGCTGAAGCTACGGTTCTGTTGGAAAACTTTTATATATTATATATGTATGTATATAATAGAATTATAATAAATATATATGCAGTCAAAAATGTTTAGTAAATAATACAGGGCTAGTACGCAGCCCTTTCTTATGGAATGTTGTTGTGTTTTTTTGTCTTATTTGGATAACGCTATGCCTGGGTTTTTGTTTTGTTTCTCATGCTTTTTTATTCAATTTATTTGGTGGCCAAATGAGGCAGGCGGCACTTGCAGTGCTTCAACACAGCCTAAACTCCACTGTGATCTCACGCAAGGCCAAATTGGAACTCAGACAGAAACATATAAATATACCCTCCCGTATTTTAATATTAGGTTATTTACATTTGGAAGGATCATTTCTCTGGCTGAAAAGAAAACTATCTGGAAATCCACACTACTCGAAAGGTACTACCACAATAGCGAGAGATGTAGGTAAGACTTATTCTTCTTTTTCCATGGAAACTGCCCTATTACTCACCTTTACTGCTGGGCTATAAGGAACGGCCACTTTTTTAATCACAGTGAGGTAGCCTGGGACAGTGGCAGATATTTTGTAATTACCAGGAGCCAGAATCCTCCAGTAATCACCATCCTTTGCTGTAATAGAAAACATAAGGTGAGTACTAACAATGTTATAAAAACAATTAACCTGCAACCAGTGTTGCACATCAACATTGACTGGAAGGTGTATTGTGACTAACATAGCACCTATCCATTGTTTTATAAATAACACACATTATATATATATATATATATATATTTATTTATTTAGCATAAACTGCATATATAATGTAAGAACTAGTGTCAGGACTTCTGTATAAAACAAAAGAAACTGAAACTGTAACATACATTATGATGTCTGTCTTTACTTGACCTCTAGATGGCAGCAATGAACAACTTGTTAGTTGTTACTTGTTGACACTACAGTCTGTTTTAATATTCCCAGAAGTTTTCCCTGAAACTAAATGTGCATATTCACAGTACAAAAAAAGAAAACTCAGGGTAATTTCTTCCTAGCAGCTGCAGTTTTTCCTGATTTTCATGACACAATGTCATTTTTATAGAGCAATGCAATTTGTAGTTTGTGTACCTGAAGTGATGTCATGGTTTAATCCCTCCACAGATATGGTAGCATTGGAAATGGGGATTCCCTGTAGGTCTCGGACAAACCCTTTTACACCTCGATGGATCTGAGGGAAGAAAATAATTGCATTAGAACTGCCTTGTAGTAAGCGACACATTTTTATACAGATACCCAAATCATTAAAAAAAAAAAAAAAATCATATTTACAGTCACCCCAACACTTTGCAGTGGGTTCATATAAATGATTTACTATTAGAAATATTAGCCCAATTTACTAGCCCAGTATGTTTGTTTTTAACAGCTATACCAGCATTATCGGGATTAAAATACAACACACTGTTCACTATCGGTGTTACTATGTACTATCACTATGTACTCTTTGCAGTGTTTCTGCAGTATGATGACTGTTTATGCATATCTGTCCAGATATCTGGATAACACAAGACAAGAACATTTTTAAATATGTGTCGATTCATGAGTCGATGATCCTAGGATTTAGTCAATAACATGAATTCCAAACAAATAGATGGATGTGAAGACAGACACATTTTGGAGCTATCTTTAGTATGAGAAGGTTACTTTGACATGGATGTTCCTATTTTCAAGAACAAGAGTAATATCTGCAACCTATCCTAGTATCCTGGCCTAATTTTGTCTATGTGGATAAAACAGTTGTGTCTTATTAAATAACTTAGTGTCACCAAACTGGTGCCAAACTCTTGCCTGCTCAATATAATTGACAAGGGAGTTCTTGTTTTGATCCCAATAGCTCTTCAGGGTATCTTCAGCTGGGAATTTGTCACAGCTCAACTCCACTGTGATCTCAAAACAGTTGCTGCTCAGGTAGTTGAAGTCCTGCATTCCTGAACAAGAAAAGAAGCACAAGTTACAACCTCTCGATTTCAATTACATTACAAGCTTGAATACCCTGCTTCCAAATACTTGTCTACTGCCAACATTACCATTCTGCTATGGATACTCTGCAGAACTCCTTATCAGGTAAACTAAAGGCTACAGCAGTCTCCTGAAAATTATACAGACTATTACTGTTTAAAAGCATTTGCTACAGCTTTGTTAACTACATAAGGTATGCACATTAATAATGTGCAGGTAATAAGGTATTTGAATTCAGTTTCTTCATAGTATATATCTAGGCTTGCTACTTTTCGATTTTAATTGGTAAAGCTCGTTAAACATCGAATTCCCAAAAAATATGAATTCAACTGAAATAAATTTACACAGGATAAACGTCGGTAAAACCGCTCGCTATTTTTTATTTTCTTACCAAAAATAATCTTTTAGAAACCCTCTCTAGTTTGTCTAGTTTTTATACTTGCTGTCTGTCCCGTCTCCATTCAGCTCTGTATGGCTAGAGGTCGCTGTCAGTCATCTCAGTGGTCCCGTAGTAGGCTACTGTAGTTTCACTGTCAGTCATTCCATCCTGTTCTGACAGATGTCGTTATCTGAAGCAGCGCTAGAATGCGCTAATTCGTTTAAATGACTGTCAATCATAAAGACCTGCACTGACTGTGCACTTTCATTTGCAAGCTATAGCGCCTGTCATTCAAAGCGCCTACTGTGAAATTAGTGGGCTACGGTGTAGGTAAGCTTTTGCTATAGGTATACAGTAACAGTTACTAGTTTGATTTGAAAATGGGGCACAAGAGGAAAACACTTAATGAGCATTGTGCCGAATACCCTGAATGACAGCTGAAGTCTCCACGGCAGGACGAAGCGGGCCCATCTGCCTTGTGAGTCCAGCTGTGCTGAGCTCAGACTCTGAATAATAAGTGCAAATTTGTTCTGTTCAACTATCTAATGTTTTGTTCTGTGCATATTATTTTTAATCGTAAATTTATGCTATAAAGGGTCTGTGTAATACACTTTTATATGCTGTTTTCTATGGTTTATTTGAGACAAATTTTAAATTTGTGTGTGATCTTTATCTTTACAAAGTATAGCTCTGCTGTGACCAAACGTTATTTCAATTAGAATGTTGGTAACCATGGTTTTGTTGCATGTTGAATATGAGGGGGAGACCTTTCTCAATGGCATAAAAAGTCATTTTATAAAAGTTGGTTTTCTTTTAAAGCATAAAGGTCGATTTCACACATTCTCTGCTTGAATTGAAAAATAAAGATAAAAAAAACGGTAAATTCTATCTAAAATAAACATCGATATTAATTGTCGATTTGGCAAAAAAAAAAAAAAATCAAATAGTAGCAAGCATATACAGTAAGTATATATATATATCTATCTATATATAGGTATACACAACATTAGTTTTATGGTCTGTTGTTTCAAGTGGTGTTATCTTTCCTGTACAATGGCAGCCTGCAGTTTTGACTCATTAACTCACCTCCAGGGACACTGTACCAAGCCCCTCCATTGGTAATTCCATCCACAAAGCTGCTGTCGTCGTCATTCTTGCGGCATGGTGGTCTGTCGGGGTCGGACATGATTGGATTGAGGCTTGAGTAGGCCTGGGCTATGCTCTTGAAGGTGGCATCATCAGGACATGCACTGTATTCATGAGTGGAGCCTGTTAAAACAAAGCAGGGCTTTCCTTCTCTGCATGGTGGCAAACAATTCACTCATAGCTGTTCTGCAGTCTCCCTGTTTGCATCTAATCCAAGTAACACACATGGCAATTGAAAATAAGTAAGGTAGGGTAGTTCATCGAGTTGCATCATCACACATTGACAGTGAAAAGAAATACGTCGGTGGTGTCTCACCCATGGGAACAACTTGCTTCTCGTGGTGCCCTGGTTTAACACACGACATAGCACCCTGCTGTCAATAAAACTACAACTTTCTGAACTGCCTTGCTTTTTTTAACACCTTGGACTTTCAAAGCATATCAAAAACACAAGAAAACAATTGTACAGTCTTAAAATAATGTGTATAGTATCAGTCTACAGTATAATGTCTATCAGCTGAAAATCATAATAGTGTGTCAATACATTTTCTTGTTTATGTGCATTAAATGGGTCAGATTACTGTTCCACACACAGATACACCATAAACTGTATAGAACACAAATGCCTTCTTGAGATCACGCTCACCATTCAGGTAAGTCCTTTCAATTTGGTAGAGAGTGATCAGAGAAGCTCTGGGAGCTCAATATAATTTTTGCAAAAAAAAAACAAAAAAAAAACACACATCTTTCTTTTTAAACAGAATGGTTCAACCCAGTTTCTAAGAAGTTCTAAACCAGCACAATCTAGACAGCAACCCAGGAAACATTTTAGAGACGCTTGAAGCTAAACTCACCACTACGCGTCTCATCATATGGATAGTTGGCCACAATATCTCCCCCATGCAAATTAGCAGAGAGGACGAATGGAATATCCATGATCCAGTGGATGACAGCCTTGGTCTCTGGGGCAAGCTGCAGGAGAAAGTACATCACATAGACTTTTTAAAGAAGGTTCAATGTTACCATAATTAAGATTTTATAAAGTTGTTGTGAGGCTCAATAAATGTGTCCCGTAATATGGTGGACTTCAAATAAACTCTATAACACTTATATCACTGTCTTTCAATTCACTCACAACTATGTTCCATGTGGACTGCGGAGCTACTGTTGTCTGTGCTATTTTTAGTGTTCCCACCAAAACACAATTCGTGAGTTAATACTGAAAAAAATTAAGGCTCTACATAAATCACGACGAGATCTTCAAAAAATGCAGCTTACGACCAAAGCAAGAAAAATTATTTTATTTCATAAAAATACCGATCTGAAATGGCAGAAACGTGAAACAACTAGCATTACTTTTAAAAGGCAATTTTATATACATGTACAAGTAGAAATGTTTTACACTAAATCGCTTACAAAATAATAAAGTCCAACAAACTTTGTTGACTGAAAGGTGCGTTTGCAGTTATTCACAGTAAATAAAGTTGGAACACAAAATCGAGCCCAGACATACCTGCATATTTACAGTTACAGGCATTCAATTTCAAACAAAAATGCACTCGCTAAATTTCAGATACTGCCAAACATGGTCTTTTTTTTTATAGCACTGACAAACAGCTTTTTGTGAAACTGTTGCAGACTTTCTTCTTGTTTGAATTCATGCTGTAGTGTCTGTACAGGTACACATGTGATCACGTGAGCATTCCCTAGGGCTTTACCAGAAAACTGATCTTCACTTAAGTTCAGGTACCTCCAGCTTAAAAGCGAACATGGCTTGTGAACTGTTTTTATCTACCTTTAAAAAAAAAAAATTAAAACGTGTAAAAGAATAAAAGTACCGGCAACTTTTTATTTTTTAATTAAGTAAATAAAAAGATAACTATAAAAATGAGTTGCTTTTATTACAAGGCAAGTTAAAACAGCTTAATAATGTAGTAATTAAAAATATCTAGTAGACTACATGTGTTAGTGCTAATTGTGCTGCTTGTTCAGTAACTTGTTCACAGCGTGTTCATAAAGTTTATTCAAAGTAATCAGTCTGCATCCAGTTGTTTGATTTCTACAACTTGTCATTCAAACCGGAGACGAGTTGCTATTCCTGTTGGGCTTACTGTATTGCCGCTGACATTGAAAGACAACATTCAGAGGGTGTGGTACTAGAACAGAGATGTTCTTTCATGAAGCAGAAGAAAGGTCAATTACATAATTACATAATAGAATACTGTATTTACATATTTTTCAGGTTAAAGGAAATCTCTGATCCATTTTTTAACATACAGATAGACCTCTTATATGCCACAAAGAAGCTTATTTCTGCCACCCCAACGTTTTCATTGGGGGGGGGGGGGGGGGGGGTCCTGCCTCCAGTGCTATTTTCCATGTATAGTACCGTGTATTGCTATTTGTCTTCAGTTTTACAATGTAATGTAAGTGCAATACACAGCATGAATATCTTACCTTGGAGTTCTGATCCACAGCTTTCTTCATGTTCTTTAAAAGGTGATTATTTGCTCCTCCATCCTTCTCATTCATGTAGATGATCCTGTCCAGATCTGGGAAGTTCCTGTTGAGGTCTATTCCCTGGGCATTGCTGCGACCAACAAACCAGTCCTTGAGGTCTCCAGCCTACATGGGGCAGAGAATGGACAAAAATCCATTGAAAACCAGATATTAATTTCAAGTAATTGCCAGCCAAAAGGTTTATAGCATGCAGCGCCAACTATATACTGCATTATAGAAACCAACAGTGTCTTAGTAAATAACATAACCTAAGCAATTGAGCAGACTGTTACTTGAATTATCTGCAGTATAATGGATCTCCTATATATAAAATATATGTAACAAATGCCATAATATATTTAAAATGCACTAGACACTCAATTGCACAAGTATTATTTTTTTGTTTAATTGAGAGGAAGTTGAATATAAACAAAACTCTGAAATTTGATATTTAAGAGGTGTATAATTGATCAATTCTATTATAAATATATCTTAATATCCAGAAATTATCTTATATGATATTTACTTGTATCCACAGACTATAAGTAGGCTTACTAGTTTTCGATTATAATCAGTAAATCTCATTAAACGATGAATTCCCAAAAATATGAGTTTGACCGAAATAAATTTATATAGGATAAATGTCGGTAGCTCTCATGTCGACAATTCATGCCTTTTTTAGAATAATGACACAGTTTTGTTCCAGTTAATGATACAAAACATATTTGTCCTGTAGTAAACTATATGCATTTGTTTAAATGTAAAGAACGACTAAATGTGCAATATTAAAACACTGCTCTTTAATTCACCATTAGTTTTCTTTCTTTTTTTTCTCGCAGTAATAATCTGCTGTCACAGGCAAACATGAAATCCAGTTGATATCATGACCCGCTTATATCACGAATCATGCCTGTAAGGCAATCGGGATATGAAGTGGGTTAATCTGTACCTTCAGAGCAAGTGTAATAATAATAATAATAATAATAATAATAATAATAATAATAATAATAATAATAGATAAATAAAAACTTTTTGTAGATTTATTTTAATCGTTTCTCATTTACCGCAGGTCTGTGAAAAGCGTTATATAAATAAAATTCACCCCCGTCGTTATGGTACAGGCTAATTATGACCCTTTCATTACCCAAATAGCAAGTATGTTTTAAGTTAAACCAAAATGAAAAAAAAATGGAAAAACGAGACCATATTTGAATTGTTTCAATTTCATTGAGTTCTAAAAATTGAACTGATAAGCGTTGCACGGACCCCCAGTCTATACATCCAAAAATGTAAAAACAAATGTATTTAACATAAAAAAGATACACCAAACATATCATAACTGTTATAAAAATAAAAGTATAGAAATAAGTTGCACTTTATTTAGATGGTATGACTTGGAAGCTGAAAATATTTTCTTGTTTGTGTTTATGAATTATGGGAAGGCAGCACTGTGATGACATTGCTGGTTGGCGTGCAGTGCCGAGTGTGTATTTTCTCCAATCTTGCCAAATATTTCCTCATTGTGTTTACACTCACAAAGTATACTGGAATCCGTCCTCTACAAACTATATACAAACTCAACTTTTGTGAGAATAAGAGGACCGATTCTGGAATACGTTCGCTAGTGTTTACACTACTAAAATATTCCGGAACGCGTCCTCTTATCTGCTCGTTTCGGAATATGTGTGCTAGTGTAAATGCACCTAATGAGTACTGTGCACAATACCCTGACTGACGACTGAAGTCTCCGCGGCAGGACGAAGTGGGGCTGTCTGCCATGCCTTCGAGTGACTGAGTCGAGCTCAGACTCCGAATAATAAGCGCAAGTTAGTTCTGTTCAACTAGCTAATATTTTGTTCTGTGCATATTCTTGTTAATCGTAAATTTATGCTTGTGGCAATGTGCCCCGCCCCTGTGTACATTTGTGTGTTAATGTTGGTGTATAGAGATTGGTACACGGGATATAAACGGGTCTGTGTTTCACGTGGTATTTAAATTGTATAATTATATTTAGGCACGGGATTGCACATCACTTCACTTGCATTTAAAGTATGTAATAATATGTGAGCACGGTGTTGCACGTAATGAATTCACGTGCTGGGATTCAAGTGAATAATTAATTAGTAATTGAATCCCAGCACAACAGTAGCGACACGTAGCACTCACTCGGGGTTGGGTGTTCGAGAGTGGAGAACGGGAGAGAGAGGAGGAGAAAGTAAAATAAAGTAAATTAAATTGATAGTTGTTTTCACTCACCGTGTTTGTTCGTTTGTCTGTTTACTGTTTAGTACGTTTTTGTTCGTCTATTTATTTTGGCCTCAAGTGCCGTGTCCTGTCTTTTTGTGTTTTCTTATTTTGTTTATTAAATGCTGAGCACAACGAAGCGCTCAGCTTCACCAACCTCACTGTCTCTGTCTGTTGTGTGTTACTTCCTGTTTCTGGTCTGACGCCACCCACTCCGGCCGTCTTTGTGACAATGCTATAAAAGTCTGCATGCAAGGTATGCTACCAGGGTGTAAGGCTTAAGATGGCTCCATTGGATAAACCAATCTTATTTAGGCACAAAAAATAAATACTTTTATGAGCAATGTGTTTTATCATTTCATTAAAACTAAAAACACATTTTGATGGATTTTATGTTGCTTTTGCAATTCTGTTTACTGAAGATTTCTCATGCACTGCACGCACGTTTTGCCCTGTTTGAGCCTTCTCAAATTCAACACAAGCTCCCCACTATCTTATTTGGCATGCACATAGCATACAATATCATAACAAATGCCCAAGCAGAGATTCAGAAAATCTGGGCAAGATAACCAAGCCCAATCAATCACAAATCACCATTAGCTGGATAAGCATACTTCTAAATATCTGATAAGGAATGTTTGCACATAAATGCTGTGTGTGTTATGAAGGAACAGAGGGGTGTACAGTTGTGAGGGGGTCAAACCAAATGCATCTTGAAGTCTCATTTGGCTAGGTGCTCAGTACATAAACTGTACCTACTATAGCATGGAGTATGGAAGTATGTTTATTTTGTAAATAAAAAGAAAAACCTGCTTTTCACGCTCATTACCTGGGAGGCCGCTTTCTCAAAGCCGTCTGGGTTCATTGAGGGCATGAGGTGGATGCGTGTGCTGTGGATCAGGTTAATGATGGTCTCATTGCCTTTCTGGTACTCGTTACACAGGTACTGTGCCAGGAAAATAATCAGCTCCCTGCCCACCGCCTCATTCCCGTGCATGTTTCCAATGTACTTGAACTCGGGCTCTCCTGCAAGAGAGAATAAACGCATGCAATACTACTTAAAATACATAAAACCAAAATGCTCAGTGTACATGTATTTTTCACACATACCGTGCTTTTTAATATGCTTTCATATAATGGTCAATGATTCTCCAGATAAGACGCAACACTGAAGTCCTTGGGCAATACTGAGTCCAGTGCCACAGAGAGATCCTTTATTATTCCCTCCCCATCACAAACATTGCATGCAGTGTCCACAATAATCACTTTTTTTCAGTGTTCAATAGGTTAAATTTGTACTGTATCACAAAACCAGCTCAGCTCAATGACTGGTTAAAACCTCATCATCGGATGAAAAATAGATTGAACTATTGCCCTAACATCGTTACAACACCAGTCAATAGTCTCCGTCTGTCATGTGATTGGTTCACATCACTGTCAGTCCCACTCCTTTTCAAAGGAACGCCTTTCTCCACTGCACCCTTCACAACAAGAGAAAATGGCTGATTCTGTGAGTTAACAGAAAATGAATCACAAAACATACTAGAAAAGACAGATGCTCCAAACACTAAAATGGTGATTAAAACAACAATAATTGGCTATTTTCAAATTGGGAGAAAAACCAGGTAAAAATCAATTGGCGACTACTACATTTATTAAAAATATATATATAAAAATATATACATACAACATCACTGTCACTGTTTTCTGACTTTCTGAAATTCAAACAAATTCAACTCGATGAAAACAAATATGGCAAGCGGGATATAAACTGGATTATGCAGTAGTCTACAAACCAGACGGAGACAGAGAAAAACTTTATTCTGATGATGACGCTGATTACACTTCATTAAACTTATTACAAGAAACTGGATTAACTGCAAAGTCTGGTGATTTTTTAGTTACTGGGAAATAAATAAGGCATCTGCATGCCAAGTCTTTCTTGGTGTAGTTTACAGCAGAATCTACCATCTTTAAAATACAGCTATAGCTTAAAGTTTTGCATCACCTAGAATTTTAGGATTGAGACATAATTCGAAACAAAACTATATGTGGGGCTTCCGAGTGGCACATCTGGTAAAGGCACTCCGCGTGGAGTGCAGGATGCGCCCTGGATTCGAATCGGCAATGTCCAGGCTATTTCACTGCCGAACGTGGACGGGAGTTCCCAGGGAGCGGCGCACAATTGGCCGAATGCCGCCCGGGGGGGGGAGGGTTTAGGTCGGCCAGGGTGTCCTCGGCTCACCGCGTACTAGCGACCCCTGTAGTCTGGCCGGGCACCTGCGGGCTTGCCTGTAAGCTGCCCAGAGCTGCGTTGTCCTCCGATGCTGTAGCTCTGAGGTGACTACGTGTTGGGCCTGCAGTGTGTAAAAGAAGTGGTTGGCTGACGGCACACGCTTCGGAGGACAGCGTGTGTTCATCTTCGCTCTCCCGAGTCAGCGCAGGGGTGGTAGCGGTGAGCTGAGCCTAAAAATAATTGGCTATTCAAAATTTAGGAGAAAATAATAAAAACAATTGGCGACTACCAAATTTAAAAACAAAAATAAATATATATATTTTTTTATTTAACATGATGTAATCAAAGAAATTATAAAATGATATCACAAAAAAGTCTACAGGAAGCCATAACAGTAGTACTGTATTTCATGTTAGATTTTTGACAGTTTTTTAAAAATGTATTATCATAACCCTGGTTCCCTGAAATAGAAATGTAACCATTACCTAATGGGTGTGTACTCGTATTGGGAACGTGTGGACATTACTCTGGCATTTTGCATAGTGTCAATGACTCTATTAGAAAGCCCAAGATGACTCAATGCAGCCGATCAGGGGCCATACCCAGAGCCAGCGGCTCGATGGATCGGATGCCACAAGGTCCCTCGCACCTGACTTTGGGCAGGCTTCATGGCTGGCCACTAAGGAGCTGCATCAGAGCTGAAAACCAGTCTCCTGGGCCAATAAGGGGTTACTAATAGCACCCTGGCCCGGTCCTGCCTGACTTTCTCCAGACACAGCAGGAGCATGGCGAGCAGTTGGAAGGCATATAATAGTTGCCTCAGCCACTGGTGTGCCAAGGCATCTATTGGCAGTAGGTCCCCATCTCCTGTAATGAAGATCCAGAGGGGACAGTGGGTCGATTCCCAGGAGGCAAAGAGATATATCTCTGCTCTCCTGAACCTATTCCAAATGAGGCTCACCTCTTAGTGAAGCCTCCATTCTGAGGAGCTGGAAGCTCCTTGAGAGGAGGTCCACCACCCAGTTTATCACCCCAGGCAGGTGTACTGCCCACAGTGAGAGGAGGTTCTTGTGTGCCCAGAGCAAAATCTTGCGGGCTACGCAATGGAGACGGGGAAACCTGAGGTCATCCTGGTGGTTTATATCAGCAAGCGCCTTTAGACAGTGGCGAGGCATTGTCACTAGGCAGCCACATTTCAACGTGGGCTGAGAAACCCTGCTGCTCAACCAGGTTTGGAGAGGGCGCATGCGCAGGAGACCCAATGGAAGGGTCTGGGAAGCTGCTACCATCAAACCCAGAAGTCTCTGGAACACCACTATTGTAAGTGCTCTATTGAGCTGAAAAAGCTTCAGACAGATGGCTGTTCTCCAGATTGTCGTCCAACAGAGTGGACAGCATGGACCTGGAGTCCAAGCGCACTCCCAGATAAGAGGCTGTCTGCAAAGGTTTGAGCTGGCTCATTGCATGATTCACCGACAGGCCCAACTGATGAAGGTGGCCGGTGACAAGCTCCTTGTGGGCCTCAGCCTGTGCTGGAGACTGGGCACAAATGAGCCAGTCGTCCAGGTAATTGAGCACTCTGATGCCTCTGAGTCTCAATGGAGCTAGGATAGCTTCCATGCACTTTAAAAAAGACATGGGGAGCTAGAGAGGCCAAATGGCAGGACACGGAACTCGTAAGCTGTTCGTTGAAAAGCGAACCGCAGGTACCTCCTGTGAGCTGGTTTTATGGGGATGTGGAAATAGGCGTCTTTGAGGTCCACTGTGGTGAACCAGTCGCCTGGCCTGATTGACTGCAACAGCTGTTGCATGGTCAACATTTTGAACCTCCGTCGACTCAGATACAGGTTGACTTGTCTGAGGTCGAGGATTGGTCTGAGGCCACCATCCTGCTTGGGCACCAGGAAGTACCTGGAGTCAAACTCTTCCATCAAGTGGAGAGGGTCTATCGTGCAAACAGCCCATTTTTGCAGCAGAGCTCTCATCTCCTGAGACAATACCGCAGCATTTCGTGGGTCTGTGACTAAAGTTGTAAAGTTGTAGTCACGCACTGAAATCGAGGGGGACTGTGCCTGAATTGCAAAGAATAGCCAGTCTGAAGTAGTAAGCACCCAGATGTCTGTGGTGCACTGATGCCAATACTCCAGGTGGCTCCCTAAACTGCTAGGACTGCAGCAAACTGCTAGGGCTGCTGCTGGGCTTGTGGCTTAGCCTGAGGTTTTTGCCTCTGCGCCTGGTGGCGGAACTTGTTAAAGATCCTTTAAGCAGTTCGGTTGTGAAAACCGCCTTTGACTGTAGTTACAGTCTATGAGGTTGCTGGGGCCTTGGGCACCAGTTTGCCGCTGGTTTACGCACTGGGGGTCACCGCTTGGGATGCAAACGCACCAGCTCACTTGTGGACTTCCATGCGTGGTGAGAGTGCTGCAGCATTTTATCCATTTCAGGACCAAAGATATGCCCTGGTGTAAAGTGGGCATCTAACAGCGGTGCTTTATCCTCATCAGGTACGAGTGCCTGGGAAAGCCAAAGCTGCCCATTCAGTTTGGAGAGATGGAGCAGGTTTTTATTCACAAAACGCAGCTCCTCTACTGCTGCGGTGAGGGTCTATGACTCAGAGAAGGAGCCTTCAATAAACAGGCCTTGTAGTCTACCAGTATACTATTATAATTACCCAGCATTGCATGCAAACACACCGGCTGAGTAAACTCGCTTCAAAATGACTTCTGAGACCTGACACTGCTAGTATAGGCACCTGCACGAGAGAGGCACTTACAGCATCTACGGGAGGAAATTGGGCCAAACCCAGCTTCTCTGCGTCATACAGGCTGTACAACGCCCCCACCGACCAGGAAGCACTGGGGGGGGGCAGCAGGTTTCATTCATCACCTATAATTCTATAGGTGATGAAAAACATTTGGCCATAGTTGTACTTTCCTTGCAGAATAGCAGATGAAAGACTTACAAACTTGACAAGTAACATTTTGCTAATTTTACTTAAACATTGATTAGAAGCTTAACAAATTCATATTTATTATTAGTTACTCTATAATAATGCATTTACATATTAAGTCAACTGAACATTTCATCTCCCAGGAAAATCTGAATAATGTGATTCATGTTCACTCATGTTGATATGATAAAAATGTATCACAGCAATGAAATAATCTAGAGAGTCCAGGTTCAATTTGACTAAAATGAAAATATAACGAGAAAATGGCAGTTCTGTGGCAAATTTACCGTTCTGAAAATAAATGAATAAATAAAAAATACTTAAGAGACAGTTTAGCCAGACTCCTGATTGATGAAGACTTTGTAAATGCATAATGCTTCCATTTTGCAGTTTTTGTGAGTTTGTCATTACTGGATTGAATCCTGTGCAAATGCATCTATTTGGGTCTTAAAATACCAATTAAAAACGTGGATAGACTCCGTTTACACACCCTGTCCTGTTAAATAGGCAATGTCGTATGATTATGTTGTAACATCTAATACTTTTAGCCATTTTAGTAATCATTTAATTGACTAACTCGTTCTTGCTGAGAACTAAACTAGTTTAATACATGTAATGGCTGAGAACTGGGTGACGTGTTCTTTGTTAAGTGAGGAGTTGCTGAATGCTGCCAAGCAAGATAGGCCGAGACATATTCACACATATTCACAGTCTGTGTTGGAGAAAAAGGGAGCTAAGGAGAAGACTTGTCAAGGATTGTGTGGGTTGGGGTGGAGGTTTGGGTTTTTGTGTGCTTTATAATGTTAAACTTACCACAGTTGAAAAAGGCAGGAGAGTGCTGCCTTCACCAACTGTCCAGAGCTAATAGCTAAGTATTTGACATTCTCTGTTACTCTGTATCAGGGCTAATTGATAAACTCTAGAAGTAGTGTATTTCGCTGTATAATTGTACCTGTATGTTAATAAAAAGCCAGATTACTGTGATTTGGAATTGTTTGTTGTGTCTGGTAATTTTACTCTCAATAGATATTAAGAAAATAGTAGGCCTTGTTTTCTTACAATGTTTTATTCTGTTGAGGCAATACCACCACTACCATTCAATACAATTACAAAATTACATGATATTAGTCTGTCAATTCTTTCTAAGAAAATCCATTAGGGGTCAGTGGGCACAAGTTCTAGAACCCACGCACTCGGCTTGTGTTTAGACAATGTGTCACCTCCTGAAATTTAATGACACTCTTCTGGGAATGGGTTCAATTACTGATTCAAAATTTGAGTGCAGCAAGATTATGGTACCATCTGAGCAATGATCTGTAAATGTGCCCTTTTCCAGTAAATATATCCCAGGAAATGTAACAGAAGGATTTGTTTATGACACAGTGTAGTACAGCGTAGGCATTGTGCATCGGTGTTATAATTTTCAAACCATAAAATAAGGCGTGGGTGCTTTTATTGGTCTCTCTGTCTACTACAGGCAAACTATCTTATCTGTATTTCACACAAATGGACAAATGGTTGAATACATTGTGCCCAAATCCATTGACCAAATCAAAATTCAGGAGGTGACATCAAGCATTATCAATATTTAAATCACAGAATTACCCTCAAGTCTGCATAACATCAATACTTTATGCTAAATATATTGTACACACCTCTAGAAGCGCTTCCATTCCAAACATCTTCATTAGACCTGAGGATTTCTGATTATACCATTCACATCTTAGCAAGCACCACCCACATATTCTTGCTAACAATGGGATAATACACACACACATACACACACCCTCTCTTTCTCTCTCTCTTACACACACACACTAATTATTATTTGAAAATATTAATGATCCTCACTTGACTACACGTTAATTGGTCCTGTTTGATTAATATTAATTATTTGAGCTTTGTGCAAATAAAGGTTCATAACTTGACAGTTTCAGATAGTCCTGCATCTAAAAGCAGCTGGTGGATTGCTTAAGATCCAGATGTGACATACGGACAGATAGACATACCTGTATATCCCCATAATCTAATATTCTCTATAACGTATGCTAAATAATGTTAATGCTAATTAGATAAGCAGTTCTCCAGATATGGAAATTGTGTGCAGTGTGACGTATTTTGCAGACAAATGTACCTACATTCGTAGGGGATAAAAATACAAACCTCATAAATAACCCTGTGTGTGCAGCTGTGCCCTGATGTAATTTACTATTTGCACATTAAACTCAATATGCTCTTGCCGCCTCGCGATTAGGTACTGGGGTATGGGGAAGACCCTTCAGTAACTACTTTAACTTAAAAAAACATTTTTCTTACTGTTATGTAGAGGTGAAAAATAACAACATCTGATTGGCTAAACAGCATCACATGACCGTGTGTATATATAGCAGATAGCACGGCTTGAATACTAATGAGCCGCTTCACACTAAATAAATCACTACGCACCACTACATTCTAAATTCCATGACAAACTGCCATTTTATTTGTTATTAATTACAAAACCACTGCAAAAATGAGTGACATTCCACCTATTTCCTTTAATATATTTGGGGATGAAACACCACATAACTGGTACAACACCAACTTTGAGTGAAGACAACAGTCCATCTACACATAACAGTAGATGAGGAACAGCTAAATGAAATAGAAGAAAACAAAGATTTAAAAACAAAAAACAAAAAAAGCTACAGCATGGGCTAGTTCAGCGACGGCGAACCTATGGCACGCGTGCCCAGAGTGGCACGCAGAGTCGTATTTGTTGGCACGCCGAGTGAGCAGTTATCTGCTTTTTTTTTTTTTTTTTTTTTTTTTTTGCACGCCCTCTGAGTGGCACTTTGGAAAGCCAGTCAGTTTGATTTGCAAGGACGGCCCCGCCCCCAGTAATTAAGCAGCGCTAACTGTAGCCGTTATTATCTACACGTTCATGGTTGGCTGTTTATGCTGCTGAGCTGCTTTATTCAAGTACCCTGGGAACAGAAAGCTGATCAAAAACAGTAAGTCTGTCCCATGGAGGATCAAATGTAATTGAGGTCAGCTATAAATGTGTCAGTGGGACACGCGGGGAGGAAGGGATTGTTAGCCTGATGCTCGTAGCATTTTACTGACCGTCATCTGCTGTACTAAATGGAGAAATGGACACAATCTTTCATACTTTACACTCGGGGTCGGGGGTCTGCGAGCCTAAAATAGGTTGAAATTACATAACCAAGCACTTTCGGCTTACGTCTTTTTTAAAAAGATGTACAGCTTTTCGCACACGTGTTAATGTGCAGTGCGAGGTCTTTTGCAGGTGTCACTGGCGGCAACACGTGCATTGAACTTTAAAGCAAATGTCCCACGCAGTTTTGATTGTCAAACCTTTCCCTTGTCATAAATACCGAAAATATATTTCACTGTCACATACTCGTATCTCAAATTATGTGGGGAAAAGCAGGTTGTAAATTCTCAAAAAACAATCGTCTCAAAATAAATTATGCCTCTGATATGTAGAGTACATTTGTGGATACTCCTTTTTTTTCAAAGTAGTTTGACACCACAGAAATCTTTTTCTAATAAGTATGTTATCTGCTACTCGCCTTTTAAATTGTTATTTTACAAAATGTAAAATCAGTAGATATGTTTTATGTAAGTAAATATACAGTTGGAAAAAAATGACGGTACAGCGGTAATGGCTGCCACTGTGTGCAACTGCAAACAAAAAAACAAAACAATTATGGCCAGGGTTACTGGTGCAGCGCGCCAATTGAGCAAACGTCTTATATTTATTGTATGATGCACTGTGATTGTTGCTTTTACTGATGTTTAACATTATAATTCTAAACTTAATGCGTCATGAAATGTGATATGTATTTTACGGTAGTTTAGCAATATAATATTCAAACTATGTATTTATTGTATGATGCACTGTTATTCTTTTACAAGCTGTGAAGTGCTTTGAGATGATGTTCTACTATGAAAGGCGCTATATAAAATTAAGATTGATTGATCTTACTTGAATAAGGATTAAAGAGTCATTGTCCAAAATATATAGAGGGGCATATGCAAAGGTTGATGGGTCCCTGTGAGGTGCACTATCACTATTGCTTTTTATGTCTGTACATTTACAAAAAAAAGAATGTTTAGTGTACTTAGGGACAGAGAATGGGGAATGTAAGGGAATTGCTTAGGACAGATTGTGAGTTCTCAGGGACAAGCGGAAATTATGGGAGGTGAGGGGAGACCAGCATTAAGTGCCCAGTGAAGTATAAAGGGGAACAGGAGTGGGATGGGGTTGAAGAGAGAGAGAGTGTATGTTTGGTCTGGCAGTTATGATGGGGATATGGATGGGATGGGGGGAGGGGATGTGGTGGGCAATATTAACTGTGGCCATTTTTTGTTAGGTATGGCACCCAGCAAATATCTGCAATAGTGGGATAGCTGTTCATGCTGAAAGCTTCTGTTGTATAGAGACCTCTTCTGGGGAGATAGTAAGACAACCTGTTTCAGTGTGCTTCTTTGAACCACGGGTTGAAAAAATGTCAGCGAATATTCAGCAGCAGAAGTTCCATTAGTCATAGGAATGTAAATATTGTTCCCCCACACCTGCTCTCCAGACAACAGAGGGGGGAGGGGGGTTCAGGGTTTGGGGAGGTTGCGAGGGGATGAGGGCTGATGGAAGGGTTCTGTCCTAGTTCATGTAATGTTCTTGATTATTTTGTATTGTGGATTGCTGTTTTTTTGGTATGTTTGCTTAATAAAAACTTAATTACAAAAAAAGGAAAGTAAATATTATTTTAAAAAGTTACCGTTTAGCCGCCGGATAACCTTTTACACCCCTAATTAATCATTGGCACCCTTGGCACTTAGTGACGTATATTTTAAAAAAAAAATCCAACTTTGGGCACTCCAGCTAAAAAAGGTTCGCCATCCCTGGGCTAGTTAATGTATTTAAAGAAAAAAATATGGACATTCATTTTATGGAAATAAGTCAAAAAAATCTCAACAACATTAAGGGAATTTTATGCCAGTGCAAGAAATTCAACCAGTATTCATTCTCCAGTTTTATAACGCTGAGTTAGACTAAATATATATTTTAACAGTAGAAGTTTTAACATCTCTGCTGACCGTGAGTTTAAAACCAGCAATAATGTATTCCTGTCAGTCAGGAAAACTCTTAGAAAAGTAGGTAAAGACAAGGCCAGACACCACCCCCCGAATTACCGGCCATTACTTGAAGTGTCTGCGAAACGAAGGCACTGTCCACTGACACCGCGGTCGGATTGGTGCGTAAAGTCTGGTTCGACCCTCAACTTAATCTGGCACGACTTGGACGCGAGGGTGTCCAACAACTAACAAAAACATATTTTGAGATCCAAAAGGATGAAAACCTACTAGAATATGTGTGCCTCGCATACAATGAGTTCACAAACTCACTTCAAGATCCGGCTTCAGTCTCCATTGCAGCTGCTCCCCTTACTTTCTTAGTGTCATTTGAAACTCCGCCCATCATCACAGCTTGTGCTCAGTCCCCTAGTTGTTTCTAGTGAGATGGTACTTTCAATGCAGAAATTCACAATAAACGAACATGTGCAATTTATTTTTAATAAGCGAACAATTAATTAAATTCAATTTGGGACTACATTACACTGCGGATGTATACACAATAAAAGTTTCTTGTTTTGTAATAATTCAAAAAGTGTTTTAATTACTCTAATTATTTTTCATCCCCAAAATGACAGGTAGCCGTGTAATAAGCGGTATAAACCACTTCGGGGCGTGCGGTTCCGATGGTATATACCACTTCTGGGGTGGTTAAAGGCCCTCATCACCACCCCAGGCATGGTATACATCATGGGAACCACACAGTCTGTCGTGGTTTGT
>NC_081189.1:84510556-84523056 GCF_902713425.1 Acipenser ruthenus
GCTTATGTTAACTTATGCTTGGTGCAGACAACATTGAAGTCATAATATTTTTTACATAAGCCACTTAATGAAAAAGGAGAAAGTTTAAAATAGTGTATTAAAAGCAAAAAGAAAAACCAAAAAAGAAAACAACTTATTTAACATTTAAAAGCATTTAAACAAACATTACACACAGAAGTCACAGTAAAACTTTGAGTTTTGTTGTTTTAAAAAGGGTTATAGACATTATATATATATATATATATATATATATATATATATATATATATATATATATTGCATTTTACAGACAATTTTCAAAAATCATTGTTTAATAAGACGCATGAGGTTGTTCAAAGGTTTGAGGCGCTGTGATTTTTACATTTTATATGCTTATGTTAACTTATGCTTGGTGCAGACAACATTAAAGTCTTAGTATTTTTACATAAGACACTATGAAAATAGGAGAAAGTTTAAAAGAGGCTATTAAAAGCAAAAAGAAAAAAAAACACGACTTAGCCATTTTAAAAGCATTTAAACATTACACACACACACACAGAAATCAGAGTAGAGGTGCTGTGATTTTACATTTTGATATGTTTGGCGTATACATATTTTTTACTAGGCACCGTTAAAAGCAAAATATATTTACACATACAGAATCCAATAGATGAAACAGGAGAAAGTTTAAAACAGCGTATCACAAAAGCAATAGAAAAATGCAGAAAACAATTTATTACATACATAAATAACTGTACAACTTGAGCGTCAGTCGTTTTGAAAGTGTATCGCTAAACAAAATAAAACAGATATTAAATTAAATATTTATAAAAGAACAAAAACAAAACAAAATCTACCAGAGTACATAGTGGTTTACCCCAAGTTTGATATAAATGCTTATGTTAACTCATGCTTGGTGCAGACAACATTAAAGTCTTAATATTTTTTACATAAGACACTTAATGAAAAGAGAAAGTTTAAAAAGAGGGTATTAAAAGCATAAAGAAAAAAAAACAATTTATATTTAAAATGCGTTTAAACATTACACACATAAATCACGGAACAACTGAGCATTAGTCGTTTTGAAAGTGTATCGCAAAACAAAATAAATTAGATATTAAATTAAATATTTATAAAAGAACAAAAACAAAACCAAATCTACCAGAGTACAAGTTCTGAAAAAAGCTCTCTCTTACCGTCTTCAAAAAAAAAAAAACTCCCACCCCGGACAAAACGCACAAACCCTGCCTGAATTCTCTCCCTCTCACGCTTCTTCTCTCTTCAAACTTTAGCTGACGAATGACTGCAAAACATCGTTCTGTGACTTAAATAGGGGGCGTTCCTTTGGCCCCAAACATGCGCGCGAAACACACATCCACATCCCCCTGAAGTTGTGTTTATTGGGGGAAATAAACAAATAAACCTCTAAAATGAAACAAGTTATAAAACAGATTGCATAAACGTTAACAAATGAGTGAGAATATTTTTTACCCTGAAACATGAAATTTATTATCAACTCTGAAAATGTGATCAACCGTGACTCTAATAATCTCTGCAGGGTCCTAATGCCCCAAAAGTATTGTATATGTACAATAATTATTATTTTAAACCAAACTTTTTATTTTTTACTTTACCTTAATTAACACCCCATGATCATTTACAAATGTATTCATTAACCCCTGGTTAGTTTAAGTCCCAGACACTTTCCATTATATGAGTACTTTGTTCACCATCCAGTTGGATTATATGGTCCTTTCACATTTTTGTTTTCTTAAACCAACCCTTTACACTCTATATATATATATATATATATATATATATATATATATATATATATATATATATATATATATATATATATAAAGGGTGTGTGCAAGTGTTTGTAAGTTTTAATGCATATTAACCTATGTGCATAAACTGTATTTTGGTTGAAAAAAAAATGCAACATTGCCTTGAAGTCATGTATACTTCCAATAAATATTTGAAAGGTTCCTTATAGGGTATGCATTAACTACATCCTTACATTTTAATGGTAATGTTTATTTGAAGTACTGCACAAAAACTTGGTCTTATTTTGTCCTCATGTATTCCCATCATAGGGATGTCCCAGGGCCCTAGCTCACAGGCCCAGCATGGAGGCAAGGTAGAACAACACATGGGTGAGGGGAAATCAAAGGAGGTTTTTAGAATGCATGGCTTTATCAGATAAGGCTATCCTGTCTGGGTCCAAAGGAGTGAAGGGAGACATGGAGGATTCACTCTAATGAGTTAACACAGCATTTGACCAGAAGGGTCTCCAGCCCTTTTTACAGGCAACTGGAGAATACATCTGGTCTAAATTAGCCAGAAAGGCAGAAGGCGCAAAGGTCATTGAGCCAAAAAGACCAGTATGTGTGCGGGGCTGTTTCAGAGCCTAAGAGATGCAGAGCCTTCCAAAATAGGTATATTAGAGTTATGGGTTAAATTAAATAAATACAACTGAAGGGGTTATTTGGGGAAATAAACATTATCATTAAGGAGATTGCTTACTTTCGTTAAGATTGAAACCTGGAAACAATTCTATAAACAAAAACTGTTTAATCATGTTTTTTTTTTTTGTTTGTTTTTTTTTGTTTGTTTTTTTAAAAAGCTAGCAAAACTTGTTTATTCATGTCATGCCAATAAAGCTTATTGAATTGAATATAATTGAATAAAAACAAAATGTTATGATTCTGTAACAAACAAATGAAGGAAAATTAAATACATATGTACATGAATAAAACAGAACAGAGTTTAACATTTTTTAAACATGTTAAATATAGAGTAAAGAAAATATAAGTAAAGTATAGCATCCTGCTAAAGAATAAGGCCTACGGTTTTTGTAATGTATTTAGATTCCCTGAGAAAGGCACAGAACAGCTTTTTAGAGAGAGAGACCCCAGCTCTGACCAAAGATCTTTTCTGAAATGAGGGACATCCCTTTCTTTGGGGGAGTGGTCTGGTGAACCTGCCTATATCTTTCCAAAGAAATTGGGTCAGTCTCCAATACGTTATTATGGATTTATTTTCTTGAGGTACATGTTTTACAATATTTGGTACGCTCTATATACACCCCAAAAACACAAGTGCATTATTTTTACTTTGTGTATTTAAGATTCATGAACAAACCCTGGTATTTGTGAGATGACAGGTGCAGTCATCATGTACCTTAAATTAGAAACTCCTCCTTTATAGATACATTTTCAATGTGTTATTTTACTGAACATAATTACAATATTCTTTTACAAGGTGCTCCAGGTGTTAATGCATGTGGATATGCAGGTTTGAACCTTAGGTGTCAATAATAACATAAATAAATACATCCTTATTTACATGAAAAACGCAGATATCTATACGCCCAGAATGCCTTATTTCTTTAAATTATTGTATACACTCTTTATTGTTCAGCTCTCATTAAATTGAATTTATTTATATACAAAATAATTAAATTCTCCCCGGTACTGTGAATGTCAGAAAATGACAGGTCGCCCCCCAAAGTTTGTGTTAAAAATATCCATACTTTAAGTTATACATACTTTAATTTTTTAATAATGGATTGATGCGTGGATTTGTTTAACTTCATATTCCCCCCAAATTGTTATGTTGGTAGGTTTGTAACACCGGGTCGGTGTTATTTTGGGGGTAGGTGTTTAAAAATGGTCCACCTTGTACTGCGCTTGACCGGGGTATGTGTAAATGATTTTAGTTCAGAAAACAAGCAAATGTCCACCTGAAAGGAGTACAATGTACTGAGTTGGTCCCTTAAAGTAATTTTTATATAATATTTCACCATTCATCAAATGTATGTGACTTTAACTGATGAGCAACAAATAGGGTTACATTGTAAATATCTAGGATTAGGGAGTTGAACTATAATTTGGCTTCTTCTTAGTGACTTATGCAGTAGTCAATCAAAGCAAGGACAGCGTCCCATTTTCTGACGTTACACAGGTCAAGTTGCGGTACACATACCGTATTCTGATTATATACCACTTACTGGTCCTATGCCAGAGCCACAAAAATAGAGGGAAACAAGGAGAAGAGTTATGTGTATATTTGAATAATAATAGTAGATTGTAGTCTACTGTCTGTTTAAACTTCCCAAAGTGTTACAAATGGTACTTTGTGGTGTATTATTATGAAAGAAAAGGTTTCTTTGACACCAGTCGCTACCAAAGAATCTTATGTAACGTGGGGCCGTGGTTATTTTTATTTGATGCATATCAAACATGTACAGTATAGAACTACAGGAGGTTTCTCTTTTACTACTTGCTTATGTTTTACTGTTAAAAATAAGGTATAGATTTATCTTGTTCAGAAGCAGGTTCAGATATCTGCTGTCTTTATACATTATGCATATTGTTTCATATTGTTTCTTTCTGTTCATATTCTGGATATATACAGGTTTGAACCTTAGGTGTCAATAATTACATAAATAAATACATCCTTATTTACATGATAAACGCAGATATCTATACGCACAGAATGCTTTATTTCTTTAAATTATTTTATACACTCTTTGTTGTTGAGCTCTCATTAAATTGAATTTACTTATATACAAAATAATTAAATGCTCCTCGGTATTGTGAATGTCAGAATATGACAGGTCGCCCCCAAAGTTTGTGTTAAAAATATCCATACTTTAAGTTATACATACTTTAATTTTTTAATAATGGATTGATGCGTGGATTTGTTTAACTTCATATTCCCCCCAAATTGTTATGTTGGTAGGTTTGTAACACCGGGTCGGTGTTATTTTGGGGGTAGGTGTTTAAAAATGGTCCACCTTGTACTGCGCTTGACCTGGGTATGTGCAAATGAATTTAGCTCAGAAAACAAGCAAATGTCCACCTGAAAGGGGTACAATGTACTGAGTTGGTCCCTTAAAGTAATTTTTATATAATATTTCACCATTCATCAAATGTATGTGACTTTAACTGATGAGCAACAAATAGGGTTACATTGTAAATATCTAGGATTAGGGAGTTGAACTATAATTTGGCTTCTTCTTAGTGACTTATGCAGTAGTCAATCAAATATGCAACTAAATTAAGGAATACTAACTTATTGTTGAATAGCTTCAGTATAAAAAGATAATAAATTAATTACAAAGGATAATTTCTGAAAGACAATATTTAAACTGTTGATTATATGGAGTTGTTAACTAAAAGTAGCCTACTAGGCTAGTACATGTCTAGCACCTGAACATGTCTCGTCTTAAAAAATGTTATCGTGGTAAGGTCATCAGGCAAGTTAGTACCACAACGTCTTCATTAACACATCCCTTTTTTAAACTGCTTAATAATACATAGAGAGGTATATAACGTCTAAATTGCAATAGATTGTCTATTTGTCTAACCTGCCTTTTATACATTTAACATGTTTTTGGTCACATGACAATAGAAAGACATACAACAATAAAGTGTTATGATCGGTAGTAAATACATCTCACATGCTGTCCCTAAATGAAAATGTTTAATTGCTTTATTCACCATATGCTTTTACTAATAATTATTGTAAGACAAACCATATTAGAACTATTACTTGTAGGGAAAAATACATCATAATTCTACTTAGAAGACAGCGGGGCCAGCTGATATTTTCCCTTGACCTATTTAGAGGTCTGGGTGAATGTGTTAAATTGTTTATATTTCAGGTTAATAGAATGATTGTATTGGGAAGTGAAACTGTTGATGGAATATTTTTTCGGTGCAAAATCTAAATGCAGAGATTACAGTTTTCTCAATTGCTAAAGTTAAATAAGCAGGCATGTGGCAGAAGCAGTAAAACTAAACCCACAGGTAGCTGTGTGGTTAGGGTTCAGGCTCCCACCATCTTCCTGAAACATCTCATTGGGTTTTACATTTCACCACAACCCACTGGTCCATAGCAACACTCTTTCTATTCAATTTATTATTATTATTATTATTATTATTATTATTATTATTATTATTATTATTATTATTTTTATTATTATTTTTTTTTTAACACAAGGGTACGTTTTGATCAAAACCTAAAGTTAATGAGACAATATGGTGTGTGGCAAGGCTGCAAATCCAAACACCATCATGCAGATAATTCTTTCTATTTTATTTATTTATTTATTTGGGTTGTATTATTTGTCATCCTTAAAAATCCTTTGGTATATTGATAATTTACCCCTAATCCATGCACTGTGTCTAAAAATAGTTTTTTGCTGCTGTGCTTAAGACCAAGCATTCAACTTTCAAGTGGTTCTAAGAATTCCAACTGCTTGCTAAATTCTGTATAAATGGATCTCAATAAAGAGGGTGAATAAAGGAAACTCAATGACAGCATGCTCCGAACACGGTCACACCTCCCTCCCTGGAAGTAAAAAGAATCATTCTGTAAGCATTCATTCTTTGAATTGTTTACCTCCATGTTAAGAAAGCTATGCATCTTAACAGATGATATATGGTAAGACAACCACTTTTAAACCCCAAAGTTATCCCGCAGATTTATAAGCTTACATTTTGAAGAAAATATTTTTACACTTTTAGACGTTAAGGTAAAAAAATAAAAATAAAAAATAAAATAAAAAATCACAATGCTAGATTTAGATTGGATTTTTAAAGAACAGTAACATTCTTTGGAATAATTAGTTTGTAAATATACTTGATTCATTGTTTGCCAAATTGACAAATACAGATTTATACTACTCTATATATATTTATTTGAATTTAAACCTTATGAGCAGAGTGGAACAATTGGGGGTCTAAAAAACGCAGATAGCATTTGTTAGAGGAAGGTCCCCCCCAGAGAAGGCTTGTGAAATGTGTGAATCTTGATGCCTTAAGGTCTGGTCTCAGCAGGGTAGGCACTCCTAGTGATATTTCAAACTGACTTTAGTTTCAATCAAAAAGATTAGAAAGATGGACAGAGGAAGACACCCCGCAGAGAAGCATGGTTAGGTGTAAAAAACCTTTCGGATAGCTCCGTTATGATTCTACCACATTAGCAGACGTCTTGTCGGGGGCCTTCCTCTAACAAATGCTATCTGCGTTTTTTAGACCCCCAATTGTTCCACTCTGCTCATAAGGTTTAAATTCAAATAAATATATATAGAGTAGTATAAATCTGTATTTGTCAATTTGGCAAACAATGAATCAAGTATATTTACAAACTAATTATTCCAAAGAATGTTACTGTTCTTTAAAAATCCAATCTAAATCTAGCATTGTGATTTTTTATTTTATTTTTTATTTTTATTTTTTTACCTTAACGTCTAAAAGTGTAAAAATATTTTCTTCAAAATGTAAGCTTATAAATCTGCGGGATAACTTTGGGGTTTAAAAGTGGTTGTCTTACCATATATCATCTGTTAAGATGCATAGCTTTCTTAACATGGAGGTAAACAATTCAAAGAATGAATGCTTACAGAATGATTCTTTTTACTTCCAGGGAGGGAGGTGTGACCGTGTTCGGAGCATGCTGTCATTGAGTTTCCTTTATTCACCCTCTTTATTGAGATCCATTTATACAGAATTTAGCAAGCAGTTGGAATTCTTAGAACCACTTGAAAGTTGAATGCTTGGTCTTAAGCACAGCAGCAAAAAACTATTTTTAGACACAGTGCATGGATTAGGGGTAAATTATCAATATACCAAAGGATTTTTAAGGATGACAAATAATACAACCCAAATAAATAAATAAATAAAATAGAAAGAATTATCTGCATGATGGTGTTTAGATTTGCAGCCTTGCCACACACCATATTGTCTCATTAACTTTAGGTTTTGATCAAAACGTACCCTTGTGTTAAAAAAATAATAATAATAAAAATAATAATAATAATAATAATAATAATAATAATAATAATAATAATAATAATAATAATAATAATAATAAATTGAATAGAAAGAGTGTTGCTATGGACCAGTGGGTTGTGGTGAAATGTAAAACCCAATGAGATGTTTCAGGAAGATGGTGGGAGCCTGAACCCTAACCACACAGCTACCTGTGGGTTTAGTTTTACTGCTTCTGCCACATGCCTGCTTATTTAACTTTAGCAATTGAGAAAACTGTAATCTCTGCATTTAGATTTTGCACCGAAAAAATATTCCATCAACAGTTTCACTTCCCAATACAATCATTCTATTAACCTGAAATATAAACAATTTAACACATTCACCCAGACCTCTAAATAGGTCAAGGGAAAATATCAGCTGGCCCCGCTGTCTTCTAAGTAGAATTATGATGTATTTTTCCCTACAAGTAATAGTTCTAATATGGTTTGTCTTACAATAATTATTAGTAAAAGCATATGGTGAATAAAGCAATTAAACATTTTCATTTAGGGACAGCATGTGAGATGTATTTACTACCGATCATAACACTTTATTGTTGTATGTCTTTCTATTGTCATGTGACCAAAAACATGTTAAATGTATAAAAGGCAGGTTAGACAAATAGACAATCTATTGCAATTTAGACGTTATATACCTCTCTATGTATTATTAAGCAGTTTAAAAAAGGGATGTGTTAATGAAGACGTTGTGGTACTAACTTGCCTGATGACCTTACCACGATAACATTTTTTAAGACGAGACATGTTCAGGTGCTAGACATGTACTAGCCTAGTAGGCTACTTTTAGTTAACAACTCCATATAATCAACAGTTTAAATATTGTCTTTCAGAAATTATCCTTTGTAATTAATTTATTATCTTTTTATACTGAAGCTATTCAACAATAAGTTAGTATTCCTTAATTTAGTTGCATATTTGATTGACTACTGCATAAGTCACTAAGAAGAAGCCAAATTATAGTTCAACTCCCTAATCCTAGATATTTACAATGTAACCCTATTTGTTGCTCATCAGTTAAAGTCACATACATTTGATGAATGGTGAAATATTATATAAAAATTACTTTAAGGGACCAACTCAGTACATTGTACCCCTTTCAGGTGGACATTTGCTTGTTTTCTGAGCTAAATTCATTTGCACATACCCAGGTCAAGCGCAGTACAAGGTGGACCATTTTTAAACACCTACCCCCAAAATAACACCGACCCGGTGTTACAAACCTACCAACATAACAATTTGGGGGGAATATGAAGTTAAACAAATCCACGCATCAATCCATTATTAAAAAATTAAAGTATGTATAACTTAAAGTATGGATATTTTTAACACAAACTTTGGGGGCGACCTGTCATATTCTGACATTCACAATACCGAGGAGCATTTAATTATTTTGTATATAAGTAAATTCAATTTAATGAGAGCTCAACAACAAAGAGTGTATAAAATAATTTAAAGAAATAAAGCATTCTGTGCGTATAGATATCTGCGTTTATCATGTAAATAAGGATGTATTTATTTATGTAATTATTGACACCTAAGGTTCAAACCTGTATATATCCAGAATATGAACAGAAAGAAACAATATGAAACAATATGCATAATGTATAAAGACAGCAGATATCTGAACCTGCTTCTGAACAAGATAAATCTATACCTTATTTTTAACAGTAAAACATAAGCAAGTAGTAAAAGAGAAACCTCCTGTAGTTCTATACTGTACATGTTTGATATGCATCAAATAAAAATAACCACGGCCCCACGTTACATAAGATTCTTTGGTAGCGACTGGTGTCAAAGAAACCTTTTCTTTCATAATAATACACCACAAAGTACCATTTGTAACACTTTGGGAAGTTTAAACAGACAGTAGACTACAATCTACTATTATTATTCAAATATACACATAACTCTTCTCCTTGTTTCCCTCTATTTTTGTGGCTCTGGCATAGGACCAGTAAGTGGTATATAATCAGAATACGGTATGTGTACCGCAACTTGACCTGTGTAACGTCAGAAAATGGGACGCTGTCCTTGCTTTGATTGACTACTGCATAAGTCACTAAGAAGAAGCCAAATTATAGTTCAACTCCCTAATCCTAGATATTTACAATGTAACCCTATTTGTTGCTCATCAGTTAAAGTCACATACATTTGATGAATGGTGAAATATTATATAAAAATTACTTTAAGGGACCAACTCAGTACATTGTACCCCTTTCAGGTGGACATTTGCTTGTTTTCTGAACTAAAATCATTTACACATACCCCGGTCAAGCGCAGTACAAGGTGGACCATTTTTAAACACCTACCCCCAAAATAACACCGACCCGGTGTTACAAACCTACCAACATAACAATTTGGGGGGAATATGAAGTTAAACAAATCCACGCATCAATCCATTATTAAAAAATTAAAGTATGTATAACTTAAAGTATGGATATTTTTAACACAAACTTTGGGGGGCGACCTGTCATTTTCTGACATTCACAGTACCGGGGAGAATTTAATTATTTTGTATATAAATAAATTCAATTTAATGAGAGCTGAACAATAAAGAGTGTATACAATAATTTAAAGAAATAAGGCATTCTGGGCGTATAGATATCTGCGTTTTTCATGTAAATAAGGATGTATTTATTTATGTTATTATTGACACCTAAGGTTCAAACCTGCATATCCACATGCATTAACACCTGGAGCACCTTGTAAAAGAATATTGTAATTATGTTCAGTAAAATAACACATTGAAAATGTATCTATAAAGGAGGAGTTTCTAATTTAAGGTACATGATGACTGCACCTGTCATCTCACAAATACCAGGGTTTGTTCATGAATCTTAAATACACAAAGTAAAAATAATGCACTTGTGTTTTTGGGGTGTATATAGAGCGTACCAAATATTGTAAAACATGTACCTCAAGAAAATAAATCCATAATAACGTATTGGAGACTGACCCCATTTCTTTGGAAAGATATAGGCAGGTTCACCAGACCACTCCCCCAAAGAAAGGGATGTCCCTCATTTCAGAAAAGATCTTTGGTCAGAGCTGGGGTCTCTCTCTCTAAAAAGCTGTTCTGTGCCTTTCTCAGGGAATCTGAATACATTACAAAAACCGTAGGCCTTATTCTTTAGCAGGATGCTATACTTTACTTATATTTTCTTTACTCTATATTTAACATGTTTAAAAAATGTTAAACTCTGTTCTGTTTTATTCATGTACATATGTATTTAATTTTCCTTCATTTGTTTGTTACAGAATCATAACATTTTGTTTTTATTCAATTATATTCAATTCAATAAGCTTTATTGGCATGACATGAATAAACAAGTTTTGCTAGCTTTTTAAAAAAACAAACAAAAAAAAACAAACAAAAAAAAAAAACATGATTAAACAGTTTTTGTTTATAGAATTGTTTCCAGGTTTCAATCTTAACGAAAGTAAGCAATCTCCTTAATGATAATGTTTATTTCCCCAAATAACCCCTTCAGTTGTATTTATTTAATTTAACCCATAACTCTAATATACCTATTTTGGAAGGCTCTGCATCTCTTAGGCTCTGAAACAGCCCCGCACACATACTGGTCTTTTTGGCTCAATGACCTTTGCGCCTTCTGCCTTTCTGGCTAATTTAGACCAGATGTATTCTCCAGTTGCCTGTAAAAAGGGCTGGAGACCCTTCTGGTCAAATGCTGTGTTAACTCATTAGAGTGAATCCTCCATGTCTCCCTTCACTCCTTTGGACCCAGACAGGATAGCCTTATCTGATAAAGCCATGCATTCTAAAAACCTCCTTTGATTTCCCCTCACCCATGTGTTGTTCTACCTTGCCTCCATGCTGGGCCTGTGAGCTAGGGCCCTGGGACATCCCTATGATGGGAATACATGAGGACAAAATAAGACCAAGTTTTTGTGCAGTACTTCAAATAAACATTACCATTAAAATGTAAGGATGTAGTTAATGCATACCCTATAAGGAACCTTTCAAATATTTATTGGAAGTATACATGACTTCAAGGCAATGTTGCATTTTTTTTTCAACCAAAATACAGTTTATGCACATAGGTTAATATGCATTAAAACTTACAAACACTTGCACACACCCTTATATATATATATATATATATATATATATATATATATATATATATATATATATATATATATATATATATAGAGTGTAAAGGGTTGGTTTAAGAAAACAAAAATGTGAAAGGACCATATAATCCAACTGGATGGTGAACAAAGTACTCATATAATGGAAAGTGTCTGGGACTTAAACTAACCAGGGGTTAATGAATACATTTGTAAATGATCATGGGGTGTTAATTAAGGTAAAGTAAAAAATAAAAAGTTTGGTTTAAAATAATAATTATTGTACATATACAATACTTTTGGGGCATTAGGACCCTGCAGAGATTATTAGAGTCACGGTTGATCACATTTTCAGAGTTGATAATAAATTTCATGTTTCAGGGTAAAAAATATTCTCACTCATTTGTTAACGTTTATGCAATCTGTTTTATAACTTGTTTCATTTTAGAGGTTTATTTGTTTATTTCCCCCAATAAACACAACTTCAGGGGGATGTGGATGTGTGTTTCGCGCGCATGTTTGGGGCCAAAGGAACGCCCCCTATTTAAGTCACAGAACGATGTTTTGCAGTCATTCGTCA